>NC_053154.1:175864442-175894485 GCF_016835505.1 Polypterus senegalus
AAGATAAAGTAGAGCGTAAAAGTGGCAGGAGGAACTTATTGAGGCACGGAGGCAAAACCACAATAGCACGCGGCTCGAGTATGAAGTGCGGTCAACTCGATCTGAATTGCGATCACATTCAAAAATATATCTTTTCAGTTCTATTTAGTCCATATGTGTCAAACTCAAGGCCCTGGCCACATCCGCCCGCGTAATTATATCCGCCCGCGATCATTTTATATACTGTATTACAGTATATTGTTATTAATGGCCCGGGATATGAAGCACTGGTAACACAATAAACTACAGATCCCATAATGCAGTGCTTCAGCTGCTCTTGAACACTTGCGCGCTAATCAAGTCTAGCTTATGATGCTGCAGTTATTGCGGCTAGCCCACACGATGCCGAAGAGAAAAGGTGATTCTGAACATAGAGCCTTTAAAAACCGATGGGAGGCTGAGTATATGTTTACTGACATTGCCGGTAAACCCGTGTGTCTCATTTGTGGAGCGAATGTGGCTGTAATTACAGAATTTAATCTAAAATGGCACTATGAGACAAAACATCAAGATAACCTGAAAGACATGAATGCAATGCAGAAAATACAGAAAGCAGAAGAGTTAAAGAAGAATCTGACACTTCAGCAGACGTTTTACCGTTAAAATCACAAAGTGATTTCAAGTCAAGCTGCTTTTATGGGAGATACAAATGCACCAGTGCAACTTGCCCCACTTTCCCTGTTGTCAAGTAATGTTGAACCAAATCTGCACAACGGTGTTCCCAAACGCACTTTGCTGATAAACTGAGCGCACTGCGCACTGAGTTCGCACGGCGCTTTGGTGACTTTGAAGAATAAAAAAACTATTTTGAGTTGTTTCAGCAACCCATTTGCTGTCGATGTGAAACTGCACCTGTGCAGATTCAGATGGAGGTGATTGAGCTGCAGTGTATGGCACACTGAAGGCAAAGTACGATACTGCAGGGCCCGACAGTTTATTCACTCCATTCCATAAAAATGCTCCAGCTCCATCTACATGCGGTTTGAACCTTGTGCATGTTTGGTACCACATATCTGTGTGAGAAGCTCTTCTCAGTCATGAAGACTAACAAAACAGCACACAGGAGTCGCCTCACTGATGAGCACCTGCAGTCCATCCTGAGAATCACCACAACACAGAACCTCACACCAAACAGAAACGAACTTGTTGCCAAAAAAGATGCCACGCTGTCCAGCTCTGTTAAAATGACAAAAAGAGCAAAGACAACTGAATGATTTGATTTGTTATTGCTGAAAAGAACAAATTTTATTTATATTTCCAGGTTTTGTTATGCAGCATGTTCATATTTGAATTTGTATAATTTTGACAGGATATATTTTATGGAGAGCAAAATCTTTGGGATATTTAAAATTTAAGTTTATTTTTTATATAAAATTACATAAGAGTAAAGAAATTTGAATGTTTGTTCTTTTAACGTTTACTTTATTTCTAACTTGTATAATTTAGACAGGATATATTTTTATGGAGAACAAAATATTATAAGTTATTTAAGGTTTGAGTTGATTTATTATTATTTATTCATATTTATGTTCAAAAAAGTTAAGTTTTAAAAGTTTTAAAGTTTTAAAATTTTTGTTTTAGTGTGTTCAATAAATGTTTATCCTGTTCGCCCGCACCTAAAGTGTGTTTTGATTTGGCCCCTGTGCATTTGAGTTTGACACCCCTGATTTAGTCGACTACAAATATCTTTGGTTGGAATGACGAATTTCTGTCATTCATTCTGTCATTCTGTCATTCATCCATTGCACTCCAATATTAAAATTCACAAAAAATATCAGGGGAGAGCGCGAACGCAGTCCCCCACTACCACAAATTATGCAGTCGAGTTTCCCGCATTTGGGGAAATCGCAGGGGTCAGCACACCCGGAGTGCAATGGATGAGCCTCGCCCTGGGAGAACCACCTTAGTGATCATGGTATCTCCCTGCCAGGTAAGTATGAATATGTATATATATGTTTATATATGTGTGTGTATGTATATATATATGTATTTGTGTGTATGTATGTATGTGTGTATGTATATGTATGAGTATATATGTAGATATGTATATATATGTATATATGTGGATGTATGTGTATATATGTATGTATATGTGTGTGTGTATATATGTGTATATGTATATATGTATGAATATTTATATATATGTTTATATGTGTGTGTGTGTATATATATATATATATGACAGCAACACTCATCACTCACAACAGTGACAAAACAATTACATTGACAATCATGTTACATTATTTTCAAAATGTTTCCTTTTCTTTTCATTACTTCTTTAACACACTACTTCTCGCTGCAAAGTGCGGGTATTTTGCTATATATATATATATATATATATATATATATATATATATATATATTGTCACACTGCGTGCGCATGGGAGGCAGCTAAAGGGCTTGAGTGAAGGCAGTTGGAGGCATGCGGGGTGTGGCAGAGTGCACTGACTCTTTTCTCCCTTGCCTGTAGACCATCCCGGGGATTTCACCTGGATCTCCTGACATCACTTCGGGACTGAGCCAATGGAAGTCGGCCACACCAGCTCCAGTCCCTCTGATGTCACCTCCGACTCTGAGCCAATGGTGGAAGACCACGTGCCAGATCCATCGACCTCACTTCCTGTCTCCCCTTTAAAACCTGCCCCTTTTCCTTTGTTTCTTTAGTCTTGTTTTGGACTCGGTTGTGTGCACTTCAGTGCTCTGTATTTTGTTAAAGAAAAACGACTTTTGCAGCCAGGATACCACAATATCACGGGTGGCTGCCCCAACTCTTTATCTGTCAATGTCTCGTTCTTGTGACAGTGGCGTAGTCGGCAGGATGGAGAAGTCCCGGAGGAGAAGGGGACAGGACCTGCAATATACCCAGGTGGGGCGTGCGGGGCGAGTATTCAGGCGGGGAGGGTGCCCGTGGTTGGCGTGACCGGTGGGCTCCGCTCCCGCACTCATAACTAGCCCATCTGGAGTGGCCAGGGTGTGCGGTGGGGCTCACAGAATGGGCTGCCCTGGAGGGGAGGCAAAGGGACTCAGTATGCTCTCTTGGGGGAGAGTGCCTGCCTCCCTGCGAAACCAAAGCCCCATTTACCACCTAGGGGTGCCCCAGACTGGCAGGTGAATAAAATAAAAACATGGAGGTTGGACCCTGAGCGCCAACCAACAAACAAGCCTGGTCCTTATGGGCAATGGTAGGGCATTGGCTACGGCCATTTGAAAACCACGCCCTACCAAATAATAGAGCAGGTAGCTTGCTATCTGCTCCTGGAAGCGCTTCCCGTGGCTTCACCCAGCGGTTTGGGGCGGCGGTTCAAGAACATGGCTGAGCTCATAGAGCTTATGGAGGCGCAGAGGGCGGCCTCACACTCTAGGGGAGCAGAACCGTCCTCATGTCAAACTCAGCGAGTGCGTTCCAAGACCTAGCCCCACCCTGTACAATCCGGAGCCAGTATTGGTCAGCGGGCATGGTGCGCAAACCGCTTGGAGGCAGGAGGAATGCAGGTGGAGGGTGAGGAGGGTTGGTGTGCTCTGGCTAATCCGTTGGCGGTCCCACATACTGGCGTGGTGATGCGCCAGCGGACCAACTCCACAGGTTTGTTCGACTCCGGCAGCAACATTTCAATTGTTGCCCGCCGCTTGTGCAACGCAACAGTGGCTAAATTTTAAGACCGGTATAACCTGTGTCCACGGAGACATCCGCTGGTACAGGTCCGCCGCTTGTGTCATCAGTTACGGAGGGTCAGTTCGTAGCTCACCGTAGCGTCCTACCTGATCCTCCACACCCGGTGATACTAGGGGGACTGGTCTAAAATCAAAAGCGGTGAGACACATACCACTCCCGGGGTTAATTTGGGCCTCGTTATGGGCCGGAGATAACCCGTCTCAAGCTGCCTCCACGCCGTGTAATCAGCCGGCAGAGAGAGGCAAGCAGTCGCCCTGACTGGCGTGGCAACTCCGGGCGTCGCGGGCTAACCGTCATCCACCAGCGCCCGCGGGCGGAGAGGAAACCACGCCCATTGAGGTCGGCGCTGACCCTCTCTCCGTGTTGCGGTTCCAATTTAAAAAGCGCCGGCTTCTTTTAGAAGGGAGCAATGGAATGATGACTCCCTGAAGTTTGTAAAAAATGCAGTGGTCCTTGTCAATGGCCAGCGCACTAATCAGTCGATGCCACAGGGCCCCTACTTTGTGCTAGATAATGACCTCCTTTACCGTGTAGCAATGCATGGCGGGCAGGAGGCAGGCTGCTGCTAGTGCAGCGTACCTTCCGGCGCAGGTCTGTGAGCTAGCACGCCCACCTCCTAGGTGGCCACCTGGGCACCGAAAAAACTCTGGAGCGGATCAAGCTCCGTTTCTACTGGCCAGGAATTAATGAGGAGGTTAGGTACTGCGCTTCCTGCCCGGAGTGTCAACTGCGACAAATTCCTAGGAGGGACCGTGCTCCTCTCATTCCTATTCCACTGATTGGCGTTCCCTTCCACAGAATGGGTCGACCTGGTGGGACCCTGGAGCCCTCAGCCGAGGACACAAGTACATTTTAGTCCTCGTGGATTACGCTACGATACCCGAAGCTGTTCCGTTCGCTCAGCTACCTCTAAAGCCATCGCGGGGAATTACTAGGGGTATTCTGCGCGGATCCCCAAAGAAGTCTTGACAGACCAGGGGACCCCTTCACCTCGGAAGCGTTCAAGGAGACTGCCAGATTACTGAAAATAAAGCATTTAAAGACCTCGGTGTATCATCCTCAAACCGGCGGATTAGTAGAGAGGTTTAATCAAACTCTCAAGCAAATGCTGCGTAAGGTGGTCAGCGAGGATGGAAGGAACTGGGATCAGCTCCTCCCCTCGTCCTTTTGCCTATCGGAAGTCCCACAAGCCTCCACGGGGTTCTCCCCTTTTGAACTACTATACGGGCGACAACCTCGGGGCATATTAGATATTTTGAAAGAAGGCTGGGAAGAAGAGGCTCTTCCCTCCACAAACATACTGGAATATATCGGCGCGATTCTGCGATAGATTTGGAAAAATTGACCTGTCCTTAAAAGTCACATGGAGGAGGCTCAAGCAGCGCAGGCCGGTACTACAACCGCTGCACGTCTCTTGGGAGTTCCGCCCGGAGATCGGGTCATGGTCCTAGTGCCTACCTCCCACTCTAAATTGCTTGCCCACTGGCAGGGCCCCTCTGAAGTTAAGGAGAGGAAGGGACTGGTAGACTATTTGGTGAGTCAACCCAATGCGTCGGCCAAAGGCGCGGTTTATCATGTGAACCTGCTGAAACCGTGGAAGGACAGGGACCCGATCCCTCCTCCGGCCAGCCCGCTCACTCTTCGCTCACACACACGACCTTAACCCGGCCGCGACTTAAGTCCCAGACAGCGGCAGGAGCTGGAAACAGTTATCCGGACCGTTGGGAGGTAGTCAGTGAGAACCCGGAAGGACCTCTCTGATTGAGCACAACATGCGTGACAGAGCCGGGGTTGTTGTCCGAGAGCGCCCGTATCGTCTTCCCGAGGCAAAAAGGCTGAAGTGGAGCTTGAGATCAAGCGCATGCTGGAGCTAGGTGTGATTGAGGAAAGTTATAGTCCCTGGTCCAGCCCCATTGTGCTCGTCGGTAAGCCTGGCGGAAGTTGGAGGTTCTGCAATGACTTCCGTCGGCAATCAAGTCTCCCAATTTGATGCTTATCCAATGTACCGCGTGGGCGACCTCCTCGAGAGGCTTGGACAGGCTCAATACCTGACCACACTTGACATGACGAAAGGGTACTGGCAGGTTCCTTTAACGGACTCCGAAGGAAAAACGCGTTTAGTACCCCTAGCGGACACTGGCAGTATCGTGTCCTTCCATTTGGGTTACGGGGCTCCAGCAACCTTTCAGCGTCTGGTGGACAAAGTGCTTGACCTCATAACTCATACAGTGCTGCCTACCTGGATGGCGTGGTCATCTATTCCAGCACATGGAAGGAACACCTACAGCATGTCCAAGCGGTATTACGGACACTTGGTGAGGCGGGCTCGGATTAATCCCAAGAAATGCTTCTTGGATTAAGCGAGGCCAAATATTTAGGCTACCTGGTGGGTGAGGTACCGTAAGGCCACAGTGCTCCAAAATTGATGCCATTCTGAAATGGCCCGTCCATGAACCAAGCGGCAAGTCCAAGCCTTTCGGGTTAGCGGGTACTACCGCCGGTTTGTACCCGGTTTTGGAGAGAAGCGCCCTTGACTGATTTAACAAAGAAGAGGGCCCGAACATTGTGGTATGGACTGAAAAACAGGCTGCATTTAGTGACTTAAAGCAGGCCCTTACGTCCACACCTGTTTTGATGGCACCTAACTTTTCTTTGCCTTTCATCCTCCAGGCGGACGGACACAGGCCTGGGCGCCGTGCTGAGCCAAAGCGTCGATGGTGTGGAGCACCCCATCATGTTCCTGAGCGGAAACTGTTGGACGGAGACCAGGTATGCTGCGGTGGAGAGGGAGGCTCTGGCGATTAAATGGGCTATTACTCAGCTGAGGTACTACCTGTTGGGCGGGAATTCACCCTTGTCACGGACCATGCACCCTACAGTGGATGGCCCTCCACAAGGAATCGAATCGGGTCACCCGGTGGTTTCTTGACCTGCAGCCGTACAAGTTTTCGCTCGTTCATCGTCGGGCGCTCTCCGCCAGCGCTGATGCTCTTCTCGGGTTCACGACCTCTCGGTTAGGGCCTCGCCCGACCTGTCGCGGGTCTGGGCTAAGGGGCCTTGTCACACGTGTCGCATGGGAGGCAGCTAAAGGGCTTGAGTGAAGGCAGTTGGAGGCATGCGGGGTGTGGCAGAGTGCACTGACTCTTTTCTCCCTTGCCTGTAGACCATCCCGGGGATTTCACCTGGATCTCCTGACATCACTTCGGGACTGAGCCAATGGAAGTCGGCCACACCAGCTCCAGTCCCTCTGATGTCACCTCCGCTCTGAGCCAATGGTGGAAGACCACGTGCCAGATCCATCGACCTCACTTCCTGTCTCCCCTTTAAAACCTGCCCCTTTTCCTTTGTTTCTCAGTCTTGTTTTGGACTCGGTGTGTGCACTTCAGTGCTCTGTATTTTGTAAAGAAACGACTTTTGCAGCCAGGATACCACAATATACGGGTGGCTGCCCCAACTCTTTATCTGTCAATGTCTCGTTCTTGTGACAATATATATATATATACATATATATAAATACAGTGGAACCTCGGTTTCGCGAGCATAATTGTTCTGGAACGTGCTTGCAGTCCAAAGCACTCGTGAACCTAACCCTAACTTAAAACTATTCATATAAAAATGATTAATACAAAATATAAAGTAAAAATACTTAAAAAAATTAACCAGCACTTTACCTTTAAAAAGAATCATGGATGGTGTGAGTAAGTAAACTCTTGTGGGATTCCACCCAACGGGACGGCATGTGGAAGAGCGTCCCAAAGCAATCGCAGTCTCCCAGCGCTGTAGCAGTTCACGTATAAGCCTATCCAAAAGATCGCGGGCATGCTATAAGCGCCTTCCTTGATGGGTGATACAAGGAACATTATAAAGATATCGGTACAATAAATAACCAATAACTGTTGCTGTTTTAAGCTGAATAAAGTGGGTGTTGTTACAGTACTGAGACTCTGTTTTGGGGCGCAAGGCGGGACTTGCGCTTCACAGCACACCACGCGTCGCCGCACACACATGACACACAGTCACAATGCTGTAGTAAACAGTATGCGCTTGTGCGGATATATAGGTGAGGCACGCAGATTCAGAGCGGAGAATAAGAGGCGATTGCCCTCAAGATGTGATAGAGAGAGAGAGAGAGAGAGCGTCGGGCGAAAGCAAGATAAGGAGAGAGAGAGATGCGCGTGAAAGAAGCGAGATAAGGAGAGACATACACAAGCGAGAGATGAGAGAGAGGCGAGCGAGAGAGAACCATCAGCTCAGTTGTGATCACATGACGCTCAGCAGATAAAATGTATCCATACTGCTGTGACAGTAAGAAATCGCTCGTTTATCAAGTCAAAATTTATTTAAAAAATTTAGCTTGTCTTGCAAAACACTCGTAAACCAAGGTTCCACTGTATATAAAAAGTCAATGTGTATGTGTGTCTATGTATGTATGTTCCAGCATCACTTCCGAACAGGTGGAGCGATTTTCATGAAACTCATGTTTTTCATTGGTCAACTAAAAATACTGTAGGGTGTAATCAACCCTAACCCACCAACTTCTGGGTAGGGTAGGGGGGTGATCTTGCGGTCTTGCGCGTTATCATCCAGTTGACACTCAGAATGACCACCAGAGGCGAAATGAAGGTGACTGCCAGCATTTTTTATGTTTGAGTGCTCCTGCACTCCTGTTGTTTGTAATTAAATAGAGATGGCTGGTTCCAAGCCTCAACTGGATGATAACAAACATACAAGACCACAAGACAAGCACATTAATGAGTCTTCATTGATTTTAATTTATTTTTATTTTCAAAGTTTTTTTTTTTTTTAATTGTTTGAGAAAAATATAATTAAAAAAAAATGCAACACTTTATTTTCCTCCCAGGCAACGCTCGCTGGGTATTTCAGCTAGTATATTATAAAAAGTACTCTGTAAAACTTTTAGGCAACACAAGCTAATCATCTAGGGACTAAGCTTTAATTTGCTTGTGAAAACAATCTTTATATATATATATATATATATATATATATATATATATATATATATATATATATACTGTATAATATTATGCTATCGTTGCTGCTCGTTTGTCTGTCCAGGATTTTAAATCACCTGTAGCTAACAAACCGTTTGAACTATTGACCTGAAATTACATGACATCTAATATCCACTTTCGGGTTGAAGAATGATTTCCAAGGTTTTTCCTTTTTTTATTTTTATTTTATTGTAGAATCAACTCTCGGCAGCTGCCAGTAGGCGGCTGTGCGATGCATCGCGACAGGCGTCGTTCTTATCCCTACCACCTTCAATGTCACTTCCCCTACCTCTTCATATCTTAAATCGTTCTTGAGGCAGATTGCAGACTTAAGTGTCAGCTTAAGTGAAAAAATGAAAGAAAATGTACCAAGTAACTGCAACACAAACACTGACTTAATCAGTTTTAACACGAAAAGATGCCGATGAAAGAAGAGATGAAGTGGAAGAAGAGAAGAAGCAAGCACATCAACCTCTGAACTAACAAATGCTAAATGTACAGAGAAGAGAGTATGAAAACTATGAATGCTCAAGTCACATGTATTAAGCAGTGGGCTGTTACTGGTATATAATATTGGAATAAACTCAAAAAAACATTGATACAATAAATGGTAAGCCAGTTTATTTTAGGACATTCCTTAGAATTCAAAGCCGAAGCAATTTGCAGTAGTACACTGTGTAATCTTTTCAAGTAATCCTACAGTAAATTGTTCCAGGCTTCTTGCAGGTTTTGCATAAACTCAGATTTTGATTTTGGTTGTTTCTTTGTTCTGTCCTAGTGATCTCACATAGCTTCAGTTATGGTGAGATTGGGGACTGTGAGGTAGCCAGTCTAACAATCATCATTTCATCAGTTTTGACAAGACTCCTTACTGTTGGCTGAAATGCACCCATAGACCATGATTTTGCAGATCAGTGTACTAGTTGCCAACTCCTTTTCTGACATACTGGCTATTTGTTAACAAAAAAGTCTACAAAAGTCTGTCATCTATCATTGTTCAATATTTTATGGTCTTTCCTGAACTCTAGTCAATTCTGCTTGTTGTCTTTCCTGAACAATGCTCTCTTAGCTGCAACATGGTCTATAAGACCACTTTTCTAAGACTTATGCATATGGCTGAAGCTTTGAATACCAAATGACTTTGATAGTTGCTCTGTTACTTAAGAAAGTCACCTTTAAGTATACTCGATCAAAGCAGACAGTTTTTGCCATTTTCCACTACATTTTGTGATTTCAATTTGCCCAGTTTCTTCAAATTTCTCCACACCAACTTAAACAACACATCCTGAAAATCCTACTTATTTTGCTATACAGATAGTCCTCAGGTGATGGACATCCGACCTACGACTTACGAACGGTGCCGCAGCTGCAACGCATGCGCCTCAGTAACTGCCACTCCGCCATCTTCGGCCTGGGGGCGCCAGGCGTGGCTGGGCGAAGGCTGGAGGTGGGCGATTTTGCTGCCAGCAGTGTGTAGTGTCCCTCGGGCGGCTCCCAGCGGCAAGTGGTTTCACTGCCCGTCCACCACACATGGCTGCCCCTTTCATTCTCGGTGGGTGGCTGGTAATGCTGCAAGTGGTGACCGGTTGTGGCTGAGGCGGAGGCCACTTAGGGTGAACAGAGGCGGTGGGGGTAGCACTCGTAGTGTGCATCGGATGGCTGCCTATTGAATGGGGAGATTCACTCACCGCCTTTGGCCGCACTATGTTCGTTCTCGGTGGGTGGATGCTGCAGACAGCATTCTGTAGTGGAAGTGACTGTGGGTGGGCTGGTGATGAACCGTCCGTCGATTCCCCCATTCATTCTCAATAGCAAGCCTGCTTTTATTGTTATGTACATAGCAGGAAGTTGTCTCTTATCAGTACATCAGACTTGTTGATGACTGGTGCCTTCCTGCTGTGATAGTGTGGACAGTGCTGTGCAGAAGAGCTCATTTTAATCTTTTGTCTTCACCCTTCAACAATGTCTCTGAAACACAAATCTGATGCAAGTGCTGGTGATACAGTAAAGAAGAGAAAAACAATCACCATTGAAAAGTAAAAAAATTTAAGTACGAATAATAAAAAGGTCAGAGAGAGGTGAAAGTCCATCATTCATTGGCAGAGCACTTGGTTACAGTCAGTCAACAATTGCATTTATTAAATTTATGTACCTGTTCTGACTTACATACAAATTCAACTTAAGTACAAACCTACAGTCCCTATCTCGTACGTAACCTGGGGACTGCCTGTATATGCCTGTCAAAATACGTAAGATAAGCCATTTCCAAACCTCTGCTCTAGTAACCTCAATGTGTGTGGTTATCATTCAGTACCCTTGTCTGTTTGTTAAATTACCCTAACAGGTTCAGCTACTCTCAAATTTGAATCAGGTGTGCTACTGGTGGAATTTAACAAAATACAGAATGTCTAGGGTATCTCAAGTAGCGTTTGGGAACCAAAGCTGTGCTGTTGTAGGCATCTTAAGCCTTTGTCAAACTACAATATTTCTAAGAAAAACTCACCCAGAAGTACAATAAATCCACGAGGAAAAAATGAAAGTGGATGTTTTGGACCTTTTAAACAGAAAAGAGGCTTGTCCGTCAGATATCTCATGTCTGTCATATCACAACAGAATGGAAAATAAGTAAGGACTAAGATTGTGGCTGAACTTGCTATATCTGGGAAATCTTTATACCGGCACTGCCATTATCAGCAAACTTATTAGTTGGTTGTCAAAATTCAGCGAGCTTGCAATACTATAGAAATTTGTAACTGTGCTGAAAAGTCATGCAATCTGTTACTCTTACATTTCCTGTCTTGTAATCTGACATCCTCAAGGAAACAAGATCAGGTAGCTGTAATTATCTAGTTTGACATACCCTCCAAGTAGAAATGTTATTGACCTTAGCAAATATCAATATATTTTTAAAAAACACTTGATTTTTTAATTACTTTTTATTGTTTCAGTGTTTATTTGTACAACCCCAATTCCAAAAAAGTTGGGACGCTCGCTGTGTAAAATTCAAATAAAAAAAGAATGCAATGATTTGCAGATCTCATAAACCCATACTCTATTCACAGCAGAACATAGAAACATAATTAAATGTGTCCCTTGCAACATTTGATATTTAATGAAAAATATTAGCTCATTTTGTATTTGGTGGCAGCAACACATCTCAAAATTGGGACATGAGCAACAAAAGACTGGAAAGGTAAGCGGTACTAAAAAGAACAAGCTAGAGGAACATTTTGCAACTAATTAGGTTAATTGGCAATACGTCAGTAACATGATTGAGTATAACAAGAGTATCTTAAAGAGGCAGAGTGTCTCAGAAGCAAAGATTGGCAGATGTTCACCAATCTGCAAAAAACTATGTCTACAAAGTGTAGAATAAAGCCCCTCCACATAAAATTGCAAAGACTTTAGATATCTCAGAATCTACAGTATATAATATTATTAAAAGATTCAGAGAATCTGGAGAAATCTCTGTGCAAGGCCAAAAATCAATATTTGATGCTTGTGATCTTTGGGCCCTCAGGCGGCACTGCATTAAAAACAGGCATAATTCTGTCATGAAAATCACTGCATCACTGAGGGACGCTTCCAGAAATCATTGCCTGTGAACACAGTTTGCCATGCCTTCCACAAATGCAGGTTAAATCTCTATCATGCAAAGAAGAAGCCATATGTGAACAAGATCCAGAAATGCTGTCATCTTCTCTGGGTCAAAGCTCATTTAAAATGGATTTAGACAATGTGGAAAACTGTTCTGTGGTCAGACGAATTGAAATTTGAAGTTCTTTTTAAAAAACATGGACACTGTGTCCTCAAGACTAAAGAAGAGAGGGACCATCCAGGTTTTAATCAGCGCTCAGTTCAAAAACCTGCATCTCTGATGATATGGGGGTGCATTAGTGCCTATGGAATTGGCAGCTTGCGAATCTGGAAAGGCACTGTCAATGCTGAAAGGAACATATATACAGGTTTTAGAGCAACATATGCTCCATTCCAGATGACATCTTTTTCAGGGAAGGCCTTGCATATTTCAGCACAACAATGTAATGCTGCATACTGCATCTACAGTATTACAATAGTATGGCTTTATAGTAGAAGAGTCCAGGTAGTGAACTGGCCTGCAGTACAGAGTTTTCACAAACTGAAAACATTTGGCGCATCATGAAACGAAAAATATGACCGAGACTGTTCAGCTGCTTAAACCTTACATCAGACATGAATTGGACAACATTCCATTCACAAAAGTACAGCAACTGGTCTCCTCAGTTCCCAGATATTTACGGGCTGTTGTTAAAAGAAGAGGGGATGGCACAAAGTGGTAAACATGGCCCTGTCCCACCTTTTTTGAGACGTGTTGCTGCAATCAAATTCAAAATGACCTTAATCTTTTCTTAAAATGGTACATTTTCTCAGTTAAACATCGGATATGTTTTCTGTGTTCTATTGTGAATAAAATATGGGTTTATGAGATTTGCAAGTCATTGCATTCTGTTTTTATTTACATTTTACACAGCATTCCAACTTTTTTGGAATTGGGGTTGTATATAAGACTAGCAAAAGTAGTGTGTTTAAGAAGTAATGAAAAAGAAAAGGAAACATTTTGAAAATAATGTAACATGATTGTCAATGTAATTGTTTTGTCACTGTTATGAGCGTTGCTGTCATATATATATATATATATATATATATATACACATATACATATACACATATATACACACACACACACACATATACATCCACATACATACACACACACATATATATATATATATATATCTACATATATACACACATACATATACACACACATATATATACCCTTTGGGGTGCGAGCAGCTGTTGCTGGGGGTGCCAGAATCCATCGAGGAAGAAAAATAAAAAACATTTGTGCAAAATCGTAATTTATCTATCCATTCCTAAATAATTAAATGGGCAGGCTATTTCGTATCGGGTGCAATGCGCTGCATGTTAAAATGGATGACTCCCACCTTACGGGCACTTAGTATTATGAACTATCGATTCTGTTCAAGTTCTATTTAAATTTTAACTAGAAGTAATTTTTATTTAGTCGACAGAAATATGTTTGGTAGGAATGTAAGTTAAATTTAGTCATCATTGCATACATTTTTCTTCAACATAGAAATTGAAAGACTAAATTCAACTTTCATTCCTACCAAAGATATTTCTGTCGACTAAATAGAACCTACTTATATCCAAATAGAACTTGAAAAGATATATTTTTTCGAATGTGATCATGCATTTTAGATCGACTTGACGTGCACTACATCAAACCTGCGTACTATTGTGCTCTCAGCCTGCCTGCCTCAATAAGTCACTGTCGCTTCGCTCTTACTTTTTTAATGTTCATTTAATCATGGCTAGGTGCGAAAAAATTAGAAAATGGAAGGAGGATTACACTGAGTATGGCTTTACCAAAACAATTATTGATGGCGAATAAAGTTTCCATTATTCATAAAGCTTCAATTGGTGATCTGTTTTTCTGCATTAACCTCATATTTTTCATACTCTTCTCAAACCAAGGCATTGAGAAATGGGATCGTCCTGGCCACAGGGGTGCAAGTATAAAATGAATCGGGAAGTGCTGATATATATGTATGTGTGTGTGTATATATATAATATATATATATATATGTATATATATACAATATATTGAAATAGTTTTACTGTCAAATAATGCATAGAGTCGTACGTGTTTTGCCTTCTTCTGTGCTCATCAGATGTACACACTCACTGCACCCCCTCTCAGGAATCGAACCTCGGATCGTCAGCTATAGAAGCAAGCCTCTTGTGTTGCTCCACGTGTGGTTTTATATATATATATATATATATATATATATATATATATATATATATATATATATATATATATATACTGCTCAAAAGAGTTATCAGAGTATAGCATAAAGTCAATGAAACTTATGGGATATTAATCTGGTCAGTTAAGTAGCAGAGGGGGTTGTTAATCAGTTTCAGCTGCTGTGGTGTTAATGAAATTAACAACAGATGCACTAGAGGGGCAACAATGAGATGACCCCAAAACAGGAATGGTTTAACAGGTGGAGGCCACTGACATTTTTCCCTCCTCATCTTTTCTCACTGTTTCTTCACTAGTTTTGCATTTGGCTACAGTCAAGTGTCACTACTGGTAGCATGAGGCGATACCTGGACCCTACAGAGGTTGCACAGGTAGTCCAACTTCTCCAGGATGGCACATCAATACGTGTCATTGCCAGAAGGTTTGCTGTGTCTCCCTGCACAGTCTCAAGGGCATGGAGGAGATTCTAGGAGACAAGCAGTTACTCTAGGAGAGCTGGAGAGGGCCATAGAAGGTCCATAACCCATCAGCAGGACCAGTATCTGCTCCTTTGGGCAAGGAGGAACAGGATGAGCACTGCCAGAGCCCTACAAAATGACCTCCAGCAGGCCACTGGTGTGAATGTCTCTGACCAAACAACCAGAAAGACTTCATGAGGGTGACCCAAGGGCCCCATGTCCTCTAATGGGCCCTGAGCTCACTGCCCAGCAGCATGCAGCTCGATTGGCATTTGCCATAGAATACCAGAATTGGCAGATGCACCACTGGTGCCCTGTGCTTTTACAGATGAGAGCAGGTTCACCCTGAGCACGTGACAGAAGTGAAAGGGTCTGGAGAAGCCATGGAGAACATTATGCTGCCTGTAACATCATTCAGCATGAGCAGTTTGGTGGTGGGTTAATGATTGTCTGGGGAGGCATATCCATGGAGGGTCACACAGACCGCTACAGGCTTGACAAAGGCACCTTGGCTGCCATTAGGTATCAGGATGAAATCCTTGGACCCATTGTCAGACCCTATGCTGGTACAGTGGCTCCTGGTGCACGGACAATTCCTGGCCTCATGTGGTGAGAGTATGCAGGCAGTTCCTGGAGGATGAAGGAATTGATACCATTGACTGGCCACCACACTTTCCTGACCTAAATCCAATAGAACACCTCTGGGACATTATGTTTTGGTCCATCCAATGCCACCAGGTTGCACCTCAGACTGTCCAGGAGCTCAGTGATGCCCTGGTCCAGATCTGGGAGGAGATCCCCCACAACACCATCTGTCATCTCATTAGAAGCATGCACCGATGTTGTCAGGCATGTATACAAGAACACAGGGGCCATACAAAGTGCGCATACAATTTTGAGTTGCTGCAATTAAATTTTGGCAAAATGGACTAGCCTGCCACATAATTTCTTCACTCTGATTTTTGGGGCGTCTTTGAATTCAGGGCTCTGTAGGTTGATCATTTTCATTTCCATCAAACGATGTGGCATCCTTTCGTTCCTAACACATTACCCAGTCTATATCAGTATAGATATCCAGGAGGATTTCTTTTTCCCATTGAGATCTGATGTGTTTTCAAAGTGTTCCTTTAATTTTTTTGAGTAGTTTATATATATACATATATATATATATATATATATATATATATATATATATATATATATATATATATATATATATATATATATATATCCATACACACATAAAAACATCAATAATAACTCATAAACTTGCAATATTATTTAGGAAAATCACAACATTTTACTCACCAAAAATTTGGATTATTTGTAAACAAAATCCATCCTCCTCTCTTTCCTCAAAAACAGTTCAATTACACTGTTGTAGGGATTATCCATGCGCTTCAGTTCTATCAAAAGTCCTTTCTATCGCATCAGTTAATGCTGAAAGTCAACCTGCCCTGTCGTATTTCTGGCATAAGTTTGAATTCGCTTTAGGGATGAAAATGTCCGCTCGACAGAAGCAGTGTACACGGGAATGATCACCGCCAAATATACCAATGTGAACAGCTGCCCCATGCTCTCATTCAGATTTTTCTGATGAAGGAAGTCAAGGAGATCAGTGGGAGATTTTCCTGCAAAATCATCCAAGATAGATTACATTCAGTTCTGTTTTAGCAGACAGATCAAAAACCGCCCGCGGCTCTTGTGTTAAACTGAGAAGGCTGCATGCATGAAATTTTTCTTGTATTCCGAAACTTCTGGGGCTCGAGGAGCGACAAACATTAGATTTTCATGGTCTTGAAATCTGGTCTCGTGTCGGCAAATAATATTGTCCAGAATCCTGACATGGAGTTGGCATAGTGTGCGCGAGGATCTTGGCGCTGAGCGCTTATGTGCATTCAGTGGCCTCGTAGAGTTCCTCATATCGGCTTCTATCCAATCAATGGGTCTGAATACAGTGACGCTGCCGTACGTCTGCTAGAGGGCCCTGCTGACACCAACTCAAAATCTGATTGGTTGAAGCAATAGGTTAATCGACATTTATTCTGTGTTAGAGTGCCTGCACAACGGATTGTGAAGGCCTCTCTGCCTGGCAACAAAATGATGGCTGAAATGTGATTGGTTAAATGTTTTAATACGAAAAGCAGTAGGAAGCAGTACAACCATCGGAAAAGCTATGAAAGGAAGCGGACTGACTATTTGAAATTATTTAATAAGCATTCATGGACAAAATATAATTAACATCAGTTTGTGATTCAGATATTTTTAATTATGAATATGCTAAGCACAGTCCTTGACCCGCGAATATTTACCTTATATGGGCAGGCACTGAATTACGTGGGAGGCGTGATGATATGAGACGAACTCCGCCTCCCACGATCGAAGCTGCAGTCTATTACAGTATATGGACGAAAATAGATTCCAGTTATGACCATTACACGTAGAATTTCAAAATGAAACCTCGAACTTTTGTAGTAAGCTGTAAGGAATTAGCCTGCCAAATTTCAGCTTTCTACCTACACGGGAAGTAGAAGAATTAATGATGAGTGAGTGAGTCGTGATGAGTGAGTGAGTCAGTCAATCAGTCAGTCAGTGAGGGCTTTGCTTTTTATTAGTATAGATACACTTTGTGCCCAGATAGCAAATTTTAATACTTTTACTGGACAGCATAAAAATTTGTACAGTACTGTACACTGAAGTAAAATTTTCATTTAATATTTAAAATGTACATTGTTGTATTTTTTGAAGATGATATATGATGGAATAGGTTATACAATATTTTTACCATTGTTTAAGTTTGGGGTAATTAATATTTCACCCTAAGCACTTTATAAATGTTGCTTTCATGTATTGTAACGAGAAAACAGGCTCTAGTTTATGAAACATGAGCTTGTTAATTTATTAAGTGGCACAAAATAAGCCTTGATCTATGCCAAACTTTTACCAACACCCAGCATCCTGACAGTATGAGTGAGGCCAGCAGCATGTAAAATGAGGGCTGCACATATGAGGCAAAGCCCCGTTATGTATAACGCTATCCATGGGCACAGTAAACATGACTCAGAATAAGCTTATGTAAAGAGTGTGCACACACAGAAATATGCATAAATAAACACCAATGTGTTACTGATTAAATATTAAATTAAACTGTATTTAGGGAGATGTATTATTCACATATCATTTTACTATGCTTTTAATTTGCAAAATTCAGTATATAAAGTCAAGGATTGCTATTGCTGCTTCCTCACAACTCCAGATTCCTGAGTACAAATTCATGTTAGGGCAAATTTTTCCCATGTCTGTGTGGGTTATTTCAGGAACAGTCAAGTTTTCATCACCACAATGATCTGGGTAGAAATGATGTTGGCTCCTGTATGAATGTCCCATTTAACAATTTTCATCCTGTCCAGAAGTAATAAAATACTTTTTACATTTATATAGCACTTTTCTAAGTTTTATAGTGAGTGAGGCACAACTTTAACCACCACCAATGTGCAGCATTAACCTGGATGATGCAACAGCAGCCATTCTGTGCCAGTACACTCACCACACATTAGCTGTTAGGGTGGTGAAGGGGTGAGAGACATTTAGTCAATTAAAGACAGGGATGATCAGGGGCCCAGAATGACTGGGCTGTGGTAAGAAATTTAGCCAGAACATTGGGATACCCACCTACCCTTATGAAGGATACACAGGGAAATTTTATGACCACATAGAGTCAGGACCTTAACTTCATGTCTCATCTGAAGGATGGCAACAGAGGACAGAGCCGACTATACTTCCTTAGAAGACTGGCGTCCCTTCAACATCTGCAATAAGATGCTGCAGATGTTCTATCAGACGGTTGTGGCGAGGCCACTTTATGCTGTGGTGTGCTGGGAGGCAGCATAAAGAAGAAGGACGCCTCACGCCTGGACAAACTGGTAAGGAAGGCAGGCTCTATTGTAGGAATGGTGTTGGACAGTTTGACATCTGTAGCAGAGCAACGGGCCTGAGCAGGCTCCTGTCAGTCATGGAGAGTCCACTGCATCTACTGAAGAGTATCATCTCCAGAGAGAAGCAACTTCAGCAACAGACTGCTGTCACTGCCCTGCTCCACTGACAGACTGAGGAGATCGCTCTCCCCCACACTGTGTGACTTCTTCAGTTCCCTAGGGGTGTGAACGTTAACATTATACAAAGTTATTGTCTGTTTTACTTGCATTTTTTATCACTCTTTAATTTAATATTTTTTTTTATCAGTATGCTTGCTGGAGTATGAAAATTTTCCCCCTTGGGATTAATAAAGTATCTATCTAGCTAACTACTAAGACATTACTAATGTTTCTAATGACTATTAAAACTGGATATGTCTGTTTTTTAATGTATTATTACATGACTGCTAAGTCCCATTCTCGTAGTACTCCTTCAGTGTCCTAATTTTAAACTTCCTAATGTATGTTTAATTAGTAATGTTTAACTGCTAATTGGTTATTAGAAAAACTTTCAAATTGTATTAGCAACCTCTGAAATCAGTTATTCTGTTCACTTGGGTTACAAAGGTACTGGCATTTAGAAGTCCAGTTCTGGGGTCAAAAACGGCCAAAATAAATTCACTTTGTAATAAACCGAATCTACAGACAATTTAAAAGTAGCGTTTAGTATAGCTATTTATAGCTTATAATTAACGTATAAAGTTATAGGTGAGGTAAAAGATACCCATTTAAATGCTCTAGAGAGGATGAACACGGTGGTTTGGAAAGCCGCACAGGCATTTGGTGTCTCCTTGCGAGTCATCCTCAGATTTAAATGCCTGCAAGATAGAGGACTTCTTCGGGCTTTAACTGCATTACGCTGTGGCGCGTGTCCAATTTTGTGTATTATTCCATATGCGATTTTAAATTGAGGCTGCCTGGAGTCACTGGGGAAGGAAAATCAGAGCACTGAGTTTAGGAGGCTGAGAATCTGCGCATAAAAAGAAAACACGTAATGAAGTTGGTGAAAGTTCACCGCTGCAACTTACCTGAATAAGTGAATGATACCATGAGGTTTAAATATTTATACTGCACCTGATCAGAGCAGGACGTTGGCGTGCCTCAACGTTGCTTGTTACTGGGGAACCCCGGAGAACATGAGTAGGATTGGTAGGCAAAGTGGTTTGCGATATAGAACCATAGTCCAGAGCACCAGGGTTTGCCTTTGACTGGTATTTGGGATTGTAGGTGCTTGTTTACTCCCGACTTGGTGGAGCAGAGAGGAGGGTACTTCTTCCGATTTGCATATTTTGCAGAAGCTCTGAAGCCCACAGTGAAAAAATTATTGGTAGCTCCTTATCTCAGACGTACGGAATACTTTTGGCTTACGTACGAGATGTTTTCACATACATATGGGATACTTTACAGTACATGCGAGATGTTTTCATATACATACGGAATACTTTCACATATGTATGAGAAAAAATTAGATTTAAAAACTGTAAAAGTGCGCTTTGGGGCTATCTAATTATGCCTTTCCTGTGGCTGCAGCGCTTCAGTTTGACGTCACTCTCATCTCTTGTAGCGCGGCGATATAAAAACAGACAGGTGGGCCTTATTAAAGGAGTATGGGATGGTTGGAGATGGGTGTAACTGCAGCCTGCAATACCTATGACATACGCCAGGTAATGCCCACAACATCGGTGAAAATGCCCATCGCGATGCCCTATGGTTATGATTGCTTAGGGTTGTGGGATGGTTATATGACTCAAAGGGTTTGGGTTCATACTTTAGGTTTACAGTTATCTGTCCGCACACTTGTACGGAGTCCTTGTCTGAATATGGTGTATTTTTTTTCTTCCTGTGAAACAATTTGGTGCATACAACTTACTATCTCATGCCCAACACCTACGTGGCTTTGGGATTAGGGGCCTTATGTATAATGCTGTATGTAGAATTCACTTTAAAACATGGCATACTGACAAAAGCAGAAATGTCCATACGCACAAAAAACCCAGGGGCCTCATGTATCATGCCATCCGCAGAATTTACAGTAAAAAAATGCCGTACGGACAAAAACAGGATAGTGCATACGCAGAAAAAATCCAGATGCATAAAACTGTGCATAAAACAAAAAATCCAGATGCATAAATCTGTGCATACGCCTAATTTCCATGTTCTTCTGCTACATAGAACCCGGTCAGCGGAAATGTAAAACACATGCATGTGCCTCCTCACCCTGACTCCTCCTAAAATTACCCATTTTTGAATATGCAAATCAATATAAATAACTCCATAAGTTCAGCTGCTCAGTGAAAAGACAATGGCAAAAAATATGGGGAAAAAAGAATTTCAGCAAATACCAAGTGGAGGCAAGGAAAAACGTATCTATTTGTTGGTTTAAGCAGTGGTATAAACATTAAAAGGATGTTGATCGAGTGAGACAGAGCGCAGAGAGACTCAACAGTTTAAGTTCAGAAAGTCGTACAGCACCAAATAAATAAGAAGTGGTCAGATATCAAAGTGAAAGGGAAAGGCCCACCATCTGAGTGTCATATGGAAGCGTATTAGGGTCAAGAGATAAGAAAAAAAAATGGGGACACAATGGAAAAAAAATTAGAAATGTCAACTTTAATCTTTAAATGTATACTTTAATTATGTAGTTTTTTTCTTCATTAAAGTAGAACGTTAAACTGAATCTTAAAATCATTTAATTTACTAGTTTCTCAAATCCATGGTAACTAAAGTAGCACGTTAAATGCTTTGTATTCTATGTGTTCTTGCATGTACTATACTGTATGTACAGTCACTATGTGCTTCTTAAACAAGTTTTCTTTTACGCCAATAGACACAGAATACATTACATTTATCATATTATAGCCTTCTGAACAATTTAAATACTAAGATGTATATTTGATAACATTTTCATGATGATAAGAATTAAAGCATGTATTAAACATTGGGGCACGGTGGCGCAGTGGTAGTGATGCCCCATCCAGAGATTGTTCCTGTCTCCGCAAGATGATTGCTGCGCCATTTGTGACCGTCAATGAAATAACTTATTGCAGCAATACCTTCTCTTTCAAATGTAGTAACACCCAATTCCTGTCCTTCCTCTTTCTCCCACAAAATAAAATGTCAAGCTCATCTGTAAGCTTGTAGAACACCGATTCTTCAAAACACTTAAGGAACATTAAAATATATTTGTAGTACATGTTTAGTTATTCCATTCATCTGTCAGTCCAGGGTCATGCCAATACCAGTAAGCATACAGCGCAAGACAGAAAAATCCATGAATGGGGGCCAGTTCATCGCTACCACTGCACCACCATGCCCACATCGATTAATCATTAACAGTATATACATTATTTAAACAAAGTTAAAAATGTATCTGTATAATGTAATATACTGTACATACTTTACTGCATTTCATCTTAAAAATGATATCAAGAGCTCCAAGAAGATAGTGCTTGGTAATCTAAATCGACCTAGAAGCCTGTCATCCCTATATGTAAATATGTGCTTCTCTATTGAATTGTATTGAACTCCCTTTATTGTTATTGTATGGTATGATGAGATTCAATATGCAAATCCTACATAAACATATTTTCCTATAAAATAATAAAATAACAACAATAACATAATAATAAAAGGATAAAACAATTAAAAATATACAATATGAAAGCATAAGTACAATAAACATGTACATCTACTGCAGGTAGTGAAAATGATCATAAAGTGGCTCAGGTAGGTGAAATATTACAACTGTTGTGCAAGTTTACACTGAGGTAATTGTACTTATAAGTACAAATAGTTCTACCAGGAGCACTTGATGGACTGATTGAGTGTGTTTAGAGCTCTTGGGATGAAACCGTTTCTGAACTGCAAGTTCCCTACAGGAAAGGCTCTGAAGTGTTTACCAATTGGGAGAAGTTCAAATGGACTGTGTGCATGGTTGAGGCAGCGTGTGCTAGATGGTGTATCCCCGATAATCCTCTTTTCAATCAGCTGCTGTAAAGCTGTGATTCCCACACTCAGATACAGTGAGTTAAATACTCTGAGTGGTGCATTGAGAGTAACAACTCTAAAGCAGCTATAGTATTTGGAATAGTTTGGCCATTCTGTGGACTATTATATTGTTACAGGTTGATTACAATCAGATAATCTTAAACTAATAAAATGATATGTGGTTAATTTCAGTGTATTTGATAATGCCACATTAGTGATGTGAATCTAAAAAATAAAGGGAAACCACACAGGAACAGTAGTAACTGCTTTGAGACTAGGTGCTGCCAGTTTGCAAAAATGAGCCAAAAACTTGTGTATGGAATGGTTTGAGCTGGCATGAGAATGTGCGTGGCTTTACGCCAAGTTTAGTTTTTAGACATTGCTCTGAAAATATCAAACTGTTTAGTGATATGTCCTATTTCCAGAACATAATGTACAGTAGAACATGATGGTATTTGGTGCTCATCTAAATGCATGCAGCACACATGCAGTATTAGCTGGTGCGACCTTAAAGTACCTGGTGCGCAGGCCATGGTAAGTGATGGGCACGAGATAGTAAGTGGTACGTAACAAATTGTTTTTCAGGAGCAAAAAAAAACACCATATCCCCTCAAGGGCTCCGTGACGAGTTGCAGATGAATACCTGGAAATATAAAGCTTGTACCTAAAACCCTTTGAATTAGATAACCCTCCCTATAACCCTAATCTTAACCATAGTGTAACGGGGCATATGATGAGCATTTCGTGACTGATGTTGTGGGCATTACCTGACATATGTCATAGGTATTGCAGGCTGCAGTTAAACCCGTCTCCAACCATTCCACACTCCTTTAATAAATAAAAGTCCACCCGTCTGCTTGTTTATACCACCGCACTACAAGAGCTGGAAGTGATGTCAAACTGAAGCGCTGTAGCCATTTTTTATTAGGTAGCCCCGAAACACACTTTTGTAATTTTTAATCTAACTTTATCTTGTACGTACATTAAATTTTCTCGTACGAACGTGAAAATATCTTGTACATATTTAAAAGTATCCTGTACATAAACATTTTGTATGTACTCGAAAGTATCCTGTATGTGCGTAGAAAATATCTTGTACGTATGTGAAAGTATCCCATATGTATGAGATATTTTCACGTATGTACAAGATAAGAGTTATCCCATAATTTTTTTTTTTTTTTTTTGGAACAGTCATCATTGTTGGTGTCTAAATTCTCCCATTCCCCTATTGGCGGTAATGGTAGACACACCACTTTCTCAAGAAAATGTGTCAATCTATTAGTTGTTTTGGGGCTTTTTTTTGAAGATTTGCTAGAAAGGTTTCTATTACTGTCTTAAGAGCAGCGGACTAAACTAGATATAACCAGGACAGAAAAGAAGGAAAGGCTCAGATGAACAACTCCATAACAGGATAAGGACATCAGAATCTGTAATTTGAGAAACAAGCACCTTACAGGTCTTCAGTTGATTTCTTCTTTAAATGCATACAAATATCATTGTCATACAGTATACTACAGTGAAAAAATTACTCTAGGATACTGGACTAAGAGTTTCAAACAAAAATTCATAATTTACTGGCAAATAAAAAGAAAAAGTTAAAACAGAGAAAAGAACCAAGGCATTGGATGGAAACATGACTGAAATGTGTGTATTATGGTCGGCATCCTGGAATCATTAGATCTGGTTTTCAAGACAGTAACAGACAGCTTTGTATGAAATCTTTCTTGTCAATCTGTCATATGGAATAATATCCTTCATTCTGGGAAAAGAAGAAAGAAATGTAAATAGACTGACCTGTTTTGAGAAAGCTATATCACTTTGGACATTTTTTTAATCCAGAACTGAACTTTAGGAATGACAATGTTCCAAACTAAAAGTGAGCAGATTAACCGGTTCTCAGTGGTGCTAATGCAATACAAAGGTTTATTATAGTAACCATTTAGCATTTAAACATGATTAATTAAGAATAAGCTAAGGTAGTTGACCATTAAGAACTTAGTATAAATGGGTTTTGTAGTCATATGTGAATAATAAATTTAAAAATCAGTCATTTCAAACAGTAGTAACCATTAGCAACACTAGAAATGTCTTGGTTATTTTTAAATCAATTTAATGGTATCTTGATAAAAACATATACCAGAAACATGAACATTTCTGGATGTGTCCAGACTTTTAACCAATATTGTATATTAGGATGGTCCATAAACTAATACAAAGAGTTGATGTTTGTAGAATCATTTCTCCACAAGGCTTATTTTATTCAAAAGGAATAGCTTGCTTACCTGTGAAATTTTTTATTTGATAGTGAAACATTTAGAGGTTGCTTCATTCTGATCATTTTATTTGTATTGTTACTACATACATACTCTTTTGCTGGATTCTTAACTGGCTGATTAGGAAAAAATGGAAAAAAAGAACATTCTAGTAGTAAGTAGGAGTATTTTTGCCCTTTTCAATGACAGAGAATAAGCAGAAACAAAAGAAAAGATGGTTATATAGCCTGCAGCAAATGCAAAAATCTGAGCAGCAGAAGTTGGAGGCTCTGGCATTCTTTTTTGATGTCCTTTTGGAAAAGGCAAAAAAAAAAAAAATTAAGTCATTATTAATGAAACCACCAGGACAGTGGACAGATGATCCAATCTTTAAATTTTAGGAACTGTTGGCGCACATGAAGGCATTGAACAATGCAGCTGAAAGAGAAATAAGTCTCAATGAAAAGTGCAATGAGATGCTGACAAAGGACGAGAAACAAAATAGTTTATTCTTCAACTGGGTGCATACCATCACAAACATTTCTCTCAACTTCATTAAAGATAGTGGTCACGTTATAGACTTCCAACAGTTGTCGCTGTTCAGTTCAGACAACATAAAAATTGCCTAAAGGATTCACCTCTAAATGTTTATTTTCAATACAATTTTTTGTGTTTGTTATAAACCTAATAAAGAATAAATCTAGTCTTTGTGGAGAACTTTTTTTTGTGTGTGACCATCCAAGTGTGTTTGTGTGTGGGCATGTAAAATATATATATATACTAGCAGAATACCCAGCGCTTCGCAGGCGGAGAAGTAGTGTGTTAAAGAAGGACAAAAAGAAAAAGGGGAAAAAATTTTTAAAAAAAACGAACATGATTGTTAATGTAATTGTTTTGTCACTGTTATGAGTGTTGTTCTCATCTATCTATATATATATATCTCTATCTATCTATCTATATATATATATATATATATATATATAGTTGTTCTCATATCTATCTATCTTTTATATATATATATATATATATCTATATATATTATATATCTATCATATATTTTATATCTATATCTAGCAAATACCGCTTGGCAGCGAGAAGTAGTGTGTTAAAGAAGTTATGAAAAGAAAAGGAAACATTTTAAAAATAATGTAACATGATTGTCAAAGTAATTGTTTTGTGTATTTGGCGGCAGCGTCAGAAGTTTTTTTTCGCAGCTGCATCAGAAAATGTACCACACGCCTGACACGCCTCCTTTTAGTGTTTTCTCACAGTTTGGGATTGTGCTGTCATATATATACACACATACATACATAATACATACATACATACATACATACATATATATCTATATATCATATATATATATACATACATATCTTCATATCTACATATCTATATACTGTACATATCTACATATACACACACACACAATATATATATATATATATATACTATCTACATCATATATACACACACATACATATACACACACAAATTATATATATGTGTGTATGTATGGGTGTGTGTGTGTATATATATATATATATATATAATCTAGATAGGGGTGTGTGTGTGTATATATATATATATATATATATACATACACATATATACCATACATTACTTGTGTGTATGTTTGTATGTGTCTATATGTGTGTGTATAGCTTGGTCACTGAGTGCAAGGGAAAAATAATAAAAAAATAGTCTATAAGTTATTAAACAGTAAAACATTAACGTTTAAAGTACAGGTACATTGAGCACTACTGGAGTGGTTGCGGGTAAACTACATTTGAAAGACTGTGTAACACAACAGGTAAGTAACTAACAGCAGCTAAAATATATATTGATCATCTCTCGGTAGTAGATCCCTTTTGAAAGGCGCTACACGATCGCTGTGGTATAGAAATTACATTTTCTATGTGAACGCTCAAATTTGTGCCTCTGTAATGTGCCTTACCGGCAATTAAAGAAAATTATTTTGTGTCCTCTGCAGGTGTTAAGAGAAAGGCTTTGTGTTCGCTGCGTATGATCGCCTTTTGGCGGAAAAATTATAAAAAGGAAGAAGGATTACGGAGTATGGCTTTACCAAAAAAATTATTGATGGCTAATCGATTATTCATAAAGCTTGAATTGGTGATCTGTTTTTCTGTGTTAACCTCATATTTTTCATACTTCTTCTCAAACTAAGGTGGTGCGAGGGGAAAATGAATCGGGATGCGCTGATCAATGTAATCGGTGTACCAGGAAATCATGCATTGACAAAAGCTCCCCTTTGCTTGTAATGTAAAGTGTGATTAAATGCATTATTTTTAACGTTATGGAGCACATGCATCGAAGCTTCTCAGCTGTGCTTGTGCTAAGAAAAGGAAAGATTTTTAAAATAAAGTAACACGATTGTCAATGAAACCCTTTTTGTAAGTAGTGCCTGGAGGATTCAGTGTGGAGAACTGTGACAGCGTGTGTATTAACTTGTGGTTTTTTCTGTGAGTTTTTGTGGGCAGTGTGTGACGAAGTTGCTTGAAGACAGCGTTAGCCGCAGAGCTCAGCTCTGAGCGAAATGAGATGAATGGGAGGGAGATGATGACGTACTCCCCACCCACTTTAACTGTCAATCCCCACAAACACAGTCTCTCGGAATTTGCATAAGCACACCCCTTCACCTACAATTTTAACTTAGTTACAAAGTGATCAAAACTCTCGTTTATATCCTGCATCCTCTCATTAAACTTGTATCCCGCATTACCTGTGGGTATGTGAAACGCCAGTGTAGCCTGTCTATGAACTTAATTTAAAGTTTAGGTTTACACCTTGCTTTCTTTTTCCCAGGTAGCAGTACTCATGAATATGGTAGTATATGTCACTCGCCTTCTTTATTGTTTCCGCCTTCTCAATTATATAATGCATGTTTTCTTAAGCGCTTTTGGAGGTCTTCCTGGTTTTCTCGCACCGCGCTGACAGTCAGTTCACGTGATTACGTGGGAGGCGTGATGATGTCACGACTAAACTCCGCCCACGTCTTTCCAGCTCAACTCCATTACAGTTAATGGAGAAAAATACCTTCCCGTTATGACCAATAGGCGTAGAATTTCGAAAAGAAACCGCCCAACTTTGTAAGTAAGCTGTAAGGAATATGCCTGCCAAATTTCAGCCTTCTACCTACACGGAAGTTGGGGAATTAGTGATGAGGGGAGTGAGTGAGTGAGGGAGGAGGAGTGAGTGAGGGCTTTGCCTTTTATTAGTATAGATTACACTAGCTGCTTTACAAAGACAATGGGTCCTCAGTTATCGCCCTGTTGGTTAATTGGAAGTACCAGAAGTAACTCAGTACTTTTTGTAGACAATATTTGCAGTATTTTTTTTTTTTTTTGCTATAGCCAGACAAAACTTTTTGCACCAAACTTAAAATTGAACGTTTTAAGTTTGGGGTTGTTTCATGGTTGAAGTGGAACAGTCGATTACTGTGGTTTGGAGGCTTCTTAAATGATTGCTGGGGGATGCATTACAACCCACTTGAAACAATGGTTTTCTCTCTGTACATGTATTGTAGTGAAATCTTTGTTGGTAGAGATAAAAAGTCGGGAGTGTGAAATGTGAAAAGGCGGAGGAAAGACCTTTTCATGAAGGAGTGAGTTTCAAAACAGGAGAGAAGTAAGGTTGTACAGAAGAGAACAGGTAAAAAAATAATTTTGTAAACTATAGAACTGCATATGTACCTGACGTAGTTGCTCCCTCTTTCAGTTGTACACGAGGATACCACTTTTTCTGTATTTCTCCTTCTTCCCTGCCAAACTGACTCAATCTTTTTTATTTATTGAATTTATTAAAGCAAATAACATTCCATGCAAGCAAGTCAGTTTACAAAACTAGGTTCAAAACTAATCAACCCCCGACCCTGAGAAAGACAGCTAGGCCAACAGAATAAAACTTTAATAGTAGGACAAATAAATAAATAGAATAAAAAGAGGGAAGAGAATCCACTTACTCAATTTAAATGCTTTTCTAAAATGTTATTAATTAGATCCTGCCAGGTCTTGAAGAAGTTTTGTACAGATCCTCTAAGTAAGAATTAGATTTTTTTTTCCATTTTCAGATGAAAATAATATCAGTTATCCACTGACTTAAAATAGGTGAGTAAGGATTCTTCCAGTTGAGCAAGATAAGTCTACGTGCCAATAGTGTAGTAAAGGCAATTACAGTTTGTTTGTCCTTCTTCACTTTAAGCCCATCTGGAAGTACACCAAACACATCTGTTAATAGATTCAAAAGATTTGACTCCAAGGCTGTCTGAAAGGCATTTAAAGATTTTGGTCAAAAAATTATGTTAATTTGGTGCACGCTAAAACATATGGCCCAGTGAGGCTGGAATTTGATTGCAACGTTCGAGGTTAGATCTTGCCCTGGAAACATTTTGGAAAAATTTTAAAGAAGAAAGATGCACTCTATAATTTTAAGTTGAATAATTGTACGCTTTTACATATGGAGCTAGAGTGAATTCTGTGCATGGCTGCCTTCCACTCCTTTTCTGAAATGTTGAGTGAGAGATTCTTTTAAATACTGTACACTGTACTCTGTTAGGGACTTTAAAAAGTTTTTATATATTGGAGTAATGCTTTCTGAGTCCTCAAGAGTCAATATTTTTCCCAAATGGGTTTGGAGGTGAGAAATTTGCAGGTTTTGTTTAACAAAGTTTCTAATTTGTGGTATGAAAGAAATGTGTTTGGAAAGTTACATTTGGAGTGTAAATTGTTAAAAGGATGTGGAAAAAGTTGTTTGATGAATTTTTAAATTTTTTAGGGTTAAAACTGAAATTTT
>NC_053154.1:176194985-176354501 GCF_016835505.1 Polypterus senegalus
AAATATGCGCTTTATAAAGTGGCTCAGGCTGTGCAATATTATAACTGTAGTGCAAGTTTACAGTGAGGTAATTCTACTTAGAAGTACAGATAGTTATATAAGGAGCACTTGATTGAGTGCGTTTAGAGCTCTTGGGATGAAACTCTTTCTGAGTCGCGAGGCCCGTACAAGAAAAGTTTGAAGCGTTTGCCGTGTGAGAAACAGTTCAAATAGGAAGCATAGCTGAGGCAGTGTGTGCTTGATGCTGTATACCGATAATTCTCTTTCCGATCAGCTGCCTTGAGTGGTGCAGTGAGAGTAATATGGAAAAAGATGATCTGCTGTGGCAACCCCAAACGGGAGCAGCTGAAAGAAGTAAAATAAGGTGCAGTGAGAGTAACAACACTAAAGCAGCTATGGTATTTGAAATAGTTTGATCATTCTGTGGACCATTATATTGTTACTGGTTAATTACAATCAGATGCATTAAACTAATAAATAATATGTGGTTAATTTCAGTGTATTTATAAAGCCGCGTCAGGAAAAGAAAGGACACAGGAACAGTAGCACTACTTTGACGCTGGGTGCCGCCAGTCTGCAAAACTGAACGGAGAACTTGCATACGACAGGGTATGAGGTACCGTGGAAATGTGCATGACTTTACACCAAGTTTAGGTTTTATACATCGTGATTTGAACGTAGAAATGTTCTTATGCAACATTTCTGTATGTACGCGCCGTTTATACATGAGGCCCCTGGTGAATGTCAACTACTCACCTTATCTAAACACATCATACTGTAACATTCTCAAACCTACTTAATCCAATTTTTAGGTGCTCAAGGGGCTGGATCCTATCCCGCAAGCACTGACCACAAGACCACAAAAAGCTCTAGAGAGGCAGCAGTGAATAGCACAATTCACTCACACACGCACATCGACACTCACACTGGTCAATTTATAATCATTAGTTAAGCTAATTTGCATGTCTTTGGGAAAGTTTGTTGGAATACTTGAGAATGTGGAGGAGAACCAATGCAGACATGAAGAAAACATGCAAACCTTACACAAACAACAAATGAGTGTGTGATTTAGGCCAGAATACAAAATTTATAAGGCAGCACCATTGTGCTGTCCGCTTATTTAAACATTTTATTTAAAAATTAAATAAAACTTACAACATTCTGTTTTTTTAAACATGCATCCCTCCACTTTCAGAATTTCTTGTTTTATTAATTTTTTTTTTCTGCAGTGTTGCAGAAAGCCAGGGCAAATTTCAACAATATGAAGATTTGAAATACTTGGCAATCTTTCACTTGGCAATATACCCAACTTATGCTTCTGCACTTGGTTTCTTATTGGGTGCATTTACAGGCATTTTCATTTATGTCTTTCTGCCTTTTCACATAACACAACATGGATTCCATTTGTTATATTTTTAAGGCTTCTGGTCTTATAAAGTTTATTTGTGCACTCTGTGGACTTGTATGGTTCCATTTATTTGGTATTATACATTTATATGTTGTTTTGTGTCAATATTTCATCATCATTTTTGTTATCATAGATGCTCTTTTGTCACCCAGTATCCCTCATGGACATCATGTAACTTGTGATCTTCCTGAGGATATTTAAGGTGTCAGCATGCTGCATTTAGTGTGCAAGGCTTTGGATTTAATTACAAAATCCATCAGGATATTAGTTAGTTCAAAATGATACATATAAAGCCATGTTTATGCATGTTATTTCAACATTGTAGTTGAATGAATGATGTTTTCACTATAATGTTTTTCTGTACATCACCTGGTCTAATTCAAATGTTTCAGAACACCAACTGTCTGTTGATATTTGGCACACTTAATCTTCAAGTAAATCTTTTGGGAAAGCTCAGTTTTCATTGAGATGTATCAAATAGAACGTGCTGTACACATTTGTGAAATTTGAAAAACTCCAATGCATGGGTGAATTTTTTCTAAAACAGATAAACTTTACATGAGACCTGTATTACAGATTAATTTCTTGTTTTAAATCACCTTGAGAGTAGTTACTTAAATGTGTATATTTTGTATATTTTCCTATTTGCAATAAACTAGATTCCCAATTGTGCTGAAGCAAAAGCAGAAAACACAGTGTCACATCAGCAGCTTTGCGAAAATCTCAGCTACACCAACTTACTTACTTCTCTTGCTCCTTAACGTTGTACCAGGTAAGTTAAATGATCTTTATGAGAGTAAAAGTAAATAAATGCAACCATCAATCAGTCAGTAAAGCAAAATGTCTCCTAACCAATCTCGAACTGAATTTAAGATGAACAAAGTTCCTTAGGCTTTAATGGATCTGTAAACAGTTATACATACAGTAAACTCAGTACTTATGTTACACTAAAAACAACATCACGGTTGCATAATCTGCGGATTGTAATGAATATTTTCTAGAACTATAAATAAAACCAATGTGCCGCAATGATCTGCATGGTTCATTACAGCCAACAGTTTTAGTTTGAGATTTCCACAAAGATTTTGACACTCATTCGGCTACTTTTTTCAAAAGCTTTTAAAGAAATGTGAACTACCAATAGTCATGAAGCCATCACAACCAACAACTGGTTCAGTTCAATAGTTCAAAAAAATGCAATTTTAACATTACTTAACTTGGAATCTGGTGTTTAAGAAAGCCATTTGATGAATTGCATTCCATTACCACTTATTGTTACAAAAATATTTAATAAACAATAAATAAACAAAAAAGTAAAAAATTCTCTAAGTTTTAAAAAGTTCTCTAAGTCCATAAATGCACCCATAAATGCAATTATGCCAAGCATATATGTTCTAACTTGTTTTTAATAGAAGGTATATATTGTTGTGATGTTTGATTTTTTTGTATGCACAATCTGTATATATAATTCACTAAGGCAAGACAACCATGAAAAGCACGCCGGAAGTTGCGTGGATTCACTAAGCCGCCGACAAGTAAGACACCTATGGCGCACACAGGAAGGAGCCACGCCCACCAACTCCAAGACCATTGGATACGACGACAACTCGCAGGGCCACGCCCGCCAACTCGGACGCGACGACACAGAAAAAATGGCGTCATTTATGTTCGTCTGTCGTAGAGGCCACATGCAGTGCAGGTCGGGTTAATGTCATGTACCTCCGAGCTACGTTGACTGTTCATAGAGGAATGTTTCTCGCGGAAGTGAATCGCCATATGCAGCGTGTAAAACGGTTTGCGAGGGGTATCCTTGAACAATCCTTTAAAACTGAGGTTAAAGCACAATGAAGGAATCAGTCTTTAAAAACTAATAAGCTCTGTGCCTCTGTTTCATTACCGTCTCACCTGCTTCACCAATGCAGGCCCTGCAACAGTCGAGACGCTCTGTCAGCAGCTGACCTTCTCTGTGCCTGACTGGTTCACACAGAGGCAGCGCAAGAGAAAGCCGCGCCAGAGACAGACAGAGGCACACACACAGGCAGCTGGTGGGCAGCTCTCTGTGAGTTTCTCTTGCGAGCGGACACATGACCAGGCAGTGTGTATGCTTCGAGAACGAGGCTGGACCCGGCTTGCGACCGAGCACATGAGCAGGCAGTGTGTATGCTTCGAGTGCGAGGGTGGACGCGACAGGACCATCTAGGAAAAATCATGTCGCGGATGTGATTCGCTGTATGCAGTGTGTAAAACAGTTTGTTTGTCGCAGATGTGAATCGCTGTATGCGGCGTGTAGAACAGTTTGCGAGGGGTGTCCCTGTGTCTTTCCAGAAGTGTTCAACCATCAATAAATAATTATGCGGCGTTTGTTATCTTTTCATTCACTTACTGTTGTATTCTCACACTAACCTGTTTTAGACAATCGTGTCTTTCCAGAAGTGTTTACCATTCAATAAATAATTATGCATGAGATTGAGCGTGTGTCTAGGCATGGGTAAGCCGTTGAACCCCATTCAGGCTGGAAACCGTGGAATTGCCACTAAGTGCGACTCATACGCTCCCACTGTTTTCGTCCCTACCCTTTGTACACACCCTTCTCCCACACGTTGACTGTTAATAGAGGCATGTTTTTCGCGGAGGTGAATCGCCATATGCAGCGTGTAAAACTGTTTGCAAGGGGTATCCCATGGGATCATTAAAACATTCCTTTACAACTGAGGTTAAAACACAATGAAGTGAGCAGTCTTTAAAAAACGAGTTTTCGGTTACGACGCACAACCACGTGCAGCATAGCAAAGTGTTGTACATGCTACATACAGCAATTCGTATCCGCGACATACATGCGTCTTCTTAGATGCTCCTGCACTTTGTACACACCCCCTCCCACCTTGCTACGCCGCACGGACGATTGTGTGTTGGTTTGTTCTGTGCATTGTTACAATGTTGCTTTTCTTGCTGATTTATTACATTACCAATTTTGCAAATGTTAAATGTTCTCCCTGTGCTTAAAAATTATTACAAAAACGGCCTGATTATGCGGCGTATGGTACGCCGCGGGTTGGCTAGTGTACATATAAAACAGCAGGATTTCCAGGGTTTTGTTGAAGGCAAGATCATATTGATAGCCTCCAATGTTGCTGGACTGTATGAATGATGACAGCATAGAAAAATAGATTCAAATTTTTTATATAACTATGGCAAACCATTCACACATCTTGTGATATTCAGGGGTAAAAAACAAGATATGTTCAGTTTCCACCTCTGACTCACTGGATAAAACTGAGGAAGTATTTTAGTAAGTAATATACAGTATGTTATGTATCCGGATCTTAAGCACGTTGAGCATTGGCATGGCACTCTAAAAGTAAAATGTACTTTTGTTTATTATATTGTATACCAGCAGATAGATAGATAGATAGATAGATAGATAGATAGATAGATAGATAGATAGATAGATAGATAGATAGATAGATAGATAGATAGATAGATAGATAGATAGATAGATAGATAGATAGGAGAGTAAACTGCTAGTAACTGAGAGACTCTGCCATCAAGATCTCCATAAAAATGTGCCATCTTGATCACATATGAAATCTTGATAACTCTGTAGATTACACTGTAGATTACAACTACCTAAAACGTTAAACAATAAAACAATATTACACAATTCCTGTGCAGAAATTAAATGGTCCAGTAATTAGCACTTCTGCTTCATGTCTTTAGGAAAATTCCTGCCATGTCACTCTGTATGTAGGTCTTGTGTCATTTTGTGTCTGCATGGCATTTTTTCTGGGTAACATATAAACTGCTCAAAAAAATTAAAGGAACACTTTGAAAACACATCAGATCTCAATGGGAAAAAGAAATCCTCCTGGATATCTATACTGATATAGACTGGGTAATGTGTTAGGAACGAAAGGATGCCACATCGTTTGATGGAAATGAAAATGATCAACCTACAGAGCCCTGAATTCAAAGACGCCCCAAAAATCAGAGTGAAAAAATTATGTGGCAGGCTAGTCCATTTTGCCAAAATTTAATTGCAGCAACTCAAAATTGTACGCAGCACTTTGTATGGCCCCTGTGTTCTTGTATACATGCCTGACAACATCGGTGCCTGCTTCTAATGAGATGACAGATGGTGTTGTGGGGGATCTCCTCCCAGATCTGGACCAGGGCATCACTGAGCTCCTGGACAGTCTGAGGTGCAACCTGGTGGCATTGGATGGACCAAAACATAATGTCCCAGAGATGTTCTATTGGATTTAGGTCAGGAAAGTGTGGTGGCCAGTCAATGGTATCAATTCCTTCATCCTCCAGGAACTGCCTGCATACTCTCACCACATGAGGCCAGGAATTGTTGTGCACCAGGAGCAACTGTACCAGCATAGGGTCTGACAATGGGTCCAAGGACCCATTATTCATCCTGATACCTAATGGCAGCCAAGGTGCCTTTGTCAAACCTGTAGCGGTCTGTGTGACCCTCCATGGATATGCCTCCCCAGACAATCATTAACCCACCACCAAACTGCTCGTGCTGAATGATGTTACAAGCAGCATAATGTTCTCCATGGCTTCTCCAGACCCTTTCACTTCTGTCACGTGCTCAGGGTGAACCTGCTCTCATCTGTAAAAAGCACAGGGCACCAGTGGTGCATCTGCCAATTCTGGTATTCTATGGCGAATGCCAATCGAGCTAAATGCTGCTGGGCAGTGAGCTCAGGACCCATTAGAGGACATGGGGCCCTTGGGTCACCCTCATGAAGTCTTTCTGGTTGTTTGGTCAGAGACATTCACACCAGTGGCCTGCTGGAGGTCATTTTGTAGGGCTCTGGCTGTGCTCATCCTGTTCCTCCTTGCCCAAAGGAGCAGATACTGGTCCTGCTGATGGGTTATGGACCTTCTATGGCCCTCTCCAGCTGCCTGTCTCCTAGAATCTCCTCCATGCCCTTGAGACTGTGCAGGGAGACACAGCAAACCTTCTGGCAATGACACGTATTGATGTGCCATCCTGGAGAAGTTGGACTACCTGTGCAACCTCTGTAGGGTCCAGGTATCGCCTCATGCTACCAGTAGTGACACTGACTGTAGCCAAATGCAAAACTAGTGAAGAAACACTCAGAAAAGATGAGGAGGGAAAAATGTCAGTGGCCTCCACCTGTTAAACCATTCCTGTTTTGGGGGTCATCTCATTGTTGCCCCTCTAGTGCATCTGTTGTTAATTTCATTAACACCACAGCAGCTGAAACTGATTAACAACCCCCTCTGCTACTTAACTGACCAGATTAATATCCCATAAGTTTCATTGACTTTATGCTATACTCTGATTAAAAAGTGTTCCTTTAATTCTTTTGAGCAGTATATTTATGTCACATCTAAAATCGGCCTTTTATGAGTGAGTGTGAGTGTGGGCAAGTGCGTGTTCTAGAAGCAAGTACAGCCCTATGCAGAGTTGGTTCCCTGTGCACAATGTTATCAGTATACACTTAGAATATCTATAACCCTAAACTGGCTTAACTGGGTTAATTCACATTTCTGACTTTCATTTGTGGCCCATAGCTAGGTTTCCCTAGTAAGAATTAAAAAAAATGGAAGCATTAGTTAGAATACACTCATGAGGTACACAAGTGTAATGTATTGTCATTTGTACTTGTTATTACTTGAGGACTACCAACTCACTTAGTAGGTTTACACTTAATTTTAATTAGTTATATGTGTTCCTGTTTTTCTAGTTGCCCATCAAATTATTTTTTCATGGTTCAGTTTATAAGGTCCACCAAAATCAAAACAGGATATCTTACTCTTCTCCACATTTGCTTATATTTTCCAGTTTCCCTGTAGCGAACAGTGAGAATTTCACTTGTCCTCTTCTCACTAATTTCTCACCAAGCTCGTCTTTTTGTTGGAGGCTTGCGTGTAACTTGGTGAGAAGGCAGAACATGTTACTGGTGGAACTAAACAACAACCTAAAAAAATATTTCCTTTAAGAGGCTTGGTTGTCTAAAGTTTTGATGAAAGTAGTGATTTCAAATAAGAATCTGATTTTGACTGTGCAGGTCAGCTCTTTGCTCCATCTTCCATTTTGGGAGCCTCTTGAACCTGACACTGTCAATAGTCATGACCGGGATAAGCTGAACAGAGGATTACAAACACACCAAGCAACAGGATGATGAAAAGTGCCATTGCTTTTATTAAAATAAACAACAATGTCCCAAAGTGCAGTACAAAGTTCTAAAAAATTAAACAATCCAGTTAAAAGAAAGTGTCTGTTGAGGTTAAAATGAAAATAAATATTTAATTAAAAATTATGAGATTAAAAGCCAGAGAGAGACTGTAAAACAGCAAGCCCCAATACTTCCCTTTAAAAACTGGCATCTCCTCCACTTATCCCATTTGGTCCTTACAGTGTAAGGAGACGTACAGTCAACTTTTTTCACTGAGCTCCATTCCCTGCTGTCCTTCCTTTGCCATCTGCAGGCAACCCGATGAGCCCCACATGTCTCTCCTGACGCTCACCTTTGGCCCTTGTGGGGTGACGGTGTCACTCAGGCCGTTCCTACTCCCCAAAAAAGTGTTCAGTAGGAGTGCCTCTATCACTGCCTTCTGTGTTCATGGTCCTGAGGCTCACTCACGAACACCTGTCTTACTTGATAAGCTCGGGAGCTCTCTCTCTCTTTCTCTATCTCTGCCTCTCTTCGTTTTCCCTTTCTTTTTTTTTTTGAAAATGTATTAATTATATTGCAATCATTCCATACAAATCAATTAATTTTTGCAAAAGTAGGATTGAGAACAAGTTGACCCCCACCCCTGAGAGAGAGAGCAAGGCCAATGGAGTAAAATTTAAGGCTTGTAAACATACCTAAATTTATAAGTTTGATAAGCCAATAGAGATGAATGGAGAAGAAAAAGAAATACAGAAATAAATGCTTCCTCTGTGCTTTAAGAGCTTATTCTAAAATATTACTGATTATTTTCCCTTTCAACCTCCTTCTCTTTCACGGTCACTGGTCAGTCTGTTCTCCTCCGATCTGCCCTTTTTTTCTCCCTTTTTTCCTTCCTGCGCTCACACTTCCCTTTTTGAAGCAGGGACATGCCACAGTTGCGGCAATCAGCAGCCCCCAGCATCAATTAGGTCAACAGGAGTCCTGCACCTTTGCACAAAGTGCAGGGCCATCCACTCTTGCATCGCACATGGGAACCGCCTTGCCACGCTACCCCACCCCCACCACACACACAGCTGTGAACCTCACTTTACCCACTGATATGAAGCAATTCAAGCTAAATTATAAATTAATGAGGGTATTCAAAATATCTACCTAGGAAAAAGTGTAATAAATGAAGTACACATTAAATGTACAAGAATATTAAATCTAAACCTCCTGATGTATATCTGATCGACACACAAAAAACCTGTAATGATTAAATTGTTGCCAATTGCAGCACATTGTTAAAAGTAAAAGTAAATAAATTATGGTGTAGGACGGGGTGGGCAAAGTCAGTCCTGGAGGGCCACAGTGGCTGCAAGTTTTTGTTCCAAACCAATTGCTTAATTAGAAAATAATCCTTGCCAATAATTTAATTTCATGACTTGTTAAATGCTTTAAATCTGCCGCGTCAGATCATTCTCATATCCTAGAATTTTTTTTCCTTTTTAAGGATATCGTCCAAATTATTTGAAGTCCAAAATTGAGGAGTAATTCTCAGCCCTTTACTTTTTTCTCCTCACTTTCCTTTTAAGTATTTAATTAAACCAAATAGTGCAAATACACACAAAAATTAAATGCACACAGGTGTAAATGGAAACAGTGTAATGCCTTCAAGCTTCAATACTTTGTTCAGATTCAGGTTGCATTTCTCTACGGTTTGTACACTTTTTATCAAGTACAATATAAACTTACTTAAGTATTGTTGGTAACTTGTTCCTTAAACTTAACATGCCATTGGTTCCATTTGTTGTTGGTGACACCAATTACCTAGGATTATTAGTCACAAAATTAGACTACAAATTAGTCAGAATATTTAAATAGGCTCCCCATGCTTAGTTTAGAAGTTTTATTTATAGATATTTTTTATTAGATTTGATTCTAAATTGGCTTTAAAGTAAGTGTGACTGTGTGTATGTATATATTCAAATGGATGCCTTACACTCAACTGGCTCCCCATGCAGTGTTGCTTCCTGTCTTGCACCTAATGCTATCAAGAAATTTTGCCTGTGATGTTTAGCCATTGTTTATTTTGCAATTATTTTTTATTTTTTTTTTAGTTTAGCTTACCTGACTATATTTCCATTTCCTCCAGCTGTCCGGTTTACATTTTTAAGCTAGTCTTTAAACATTGTAGCTGTTGTCTCTTCTCCCCTCTACTCGGGCTAAGTTGTGTCCTCCATGTCCACAAGTGGACAGTTACTTAATGAAATGTGTATCTAAAGATGTAAAACATGTATATGGGATTGACATGATATCATGAAAAATCTCTGACTTAGACTGAACCACCTGCTTAAATATCAAGAGTATGAGTATAAATATTATGAGTACAATCCAGACTGTATCAACTATTCTTTTGTGTTTATGATGTACAAAATAAGATTCAAACAACATTGTTGTTTCTTTTAAGTATCAAACATACGAATGACAGCTTATTTATTACTATTGTTTGAGCTATAAAATGGCATCTGTTGGAAGGAGGCCATGAATCTTAGACATAAGACTTTTTTTAGTATTCACACAAACAGATTAAAAATTTTCTTAAACGTTTGTGTAATTAAATCAGGTTTTGTGAAGCACCTCTAATAGAATCAGACATCCTAAGGCAGGACAGGTCTCCACAAAGTTTTTGTTATTCTGATTATAAGTGTAATTCCTTCCATTTTGCAATATGACTATAGTGTGTGAACGAAGCAATATTAGTTTTATGAAGCTTACAGATTTTGTAATAACAGTAATTTTAAAAATATTCAAGATTAAATATTACAGATATACAGTGGTGTGAAAAACTATTTGCCCCCTTCCTGATTTCTTATTCTTTTGCATGTTTGTCACACAAAATGTTTCTGATCATCAAACACATTTAACCATTAGTCAAATATAACACAAGTAAACACAAAATGCAGTTTTTAAATGATGGTTTTATTATTTAGGGAGAAAAAAATCCAAACCTACATGGCCCTGTGTGAAAAAGTAATTGCCCCCTGAACCTAATAACTGGTTGGGCCACCCTTAGCAGCAATAACTGCAATCAAGCGTTTGCGATAACTTGCAATGAGTCTTTTACGGCGCTCTGGAGGAATTTTGGCCCACTCATCTTTGCAGAATTGTTGTAATTCAGCTTTATTTGAGGATTTTCTAGCATGAACCGCCTTTTTAAGGTCATGTCATAGCATCTCAATTGGATTCAGGTCAGGACTTTGACTAGGCCACTCCAAAGTCTTCATTTTGTTTTTCTTCAGCCATTCAGAGGTGGATTTGCTGGTGTGTTTTGGGTCATTGTCCTGTTGCAGCACCCAAGATCGCTTCAGCTTGAGTTGACGAACAGATGGCCGGACATTCTCCTTCAGGATTTTTTGGTAGACAGTAGAATTCATGGTTCCATCTATCACAGCAAGCCTTCCTGGTCCTGAAGCAGCAAAACAACCCCAGACCATCACACTACCACCACCATATTTTACTGTTGGTATGATGTTCTTTTCTGAAATGCTGTGTTCCTTTTACGCCAGATGTAACGGGACATTTGCCTTCCAAAAAGTTCAACTTTTGTCTCATCAGTCCACAAGGTATTTTCCCAAAAGTCTTGACAATCATTGAGATGTTTCTTAGTAAAATTGAGACGAGCCCTAATGTTCTTTTTGCTTAACAGTGGTTTGCGTCTTGGAAATCTGCCATGCAGGCCGTTTTGCCCAGTCTCTTTCTTATGGTGGAGTCGTGAACACTGACCTTAATTGAGGCAAGTGAGGCCTGCAGTTCTTTAGACGTTGTCCTGGGGCCTTTTGTGACCTCTCGGATGAGTCGTCTCTGCGCTCTTGGGGTCATTTTGGTCGGCCGGCCACTCCTGGGAAGGTTCACCACTGTTCCATGTTTTTGCCATTTGTGGATAATGGCTCTCACTGTGGTTCGCTGGAGTCCCAAAGCTTTAGAAATGGCTTTATAACCTTTACCAGACTGATAGATCTCAATTACTTCTGTTCTCATTTGTTCCTGAATTTCTTTGGATCTTGGCGTGATGTCTAGCTTTTGAGGTGCGTTTGGTCTACTTCTCTGTGTCAGGCAGCTCCTATTGAAGTGATTTCTTGATTGAAACAGGTGTGGCAGTAATCAGGCCTGGGGGTGGCTACGGAAATTGAACTCAGGTGTGATACACCACAGTTAGGTTATTTTTAACAAGGGGCAATTACTTTTCACACAGGGCCATGTAGTTTGGATTTTTTTTCTCCCTAAATAATAAAAACCATCATTTAAAAACTGCATTTTGTGTTTACTTGTGTTATATTTGACTAATGGTTAAATGTGTTTGATGATCAGAAACATTTTGTGTGACAAACATGCAAAAGAATAAGAAATCAGGAAGGGGGCAAATAGTTTTTCACACCACTGTAGATGCAGTCTCAATTTATAATGTGGGCTCAACAAGCATATTACAGCAGAATTACTGCAAAACATCTTGGTGAAAGCAGTTCAACACTTTCTAAGCTCTTAAGTATTACTGTCATGGGAGTGATAGCCATTTAAAGAGTTAGATAAAATTCTAAGAAACAATATTTTTATATGTTATAATTGTAACTGAACAGGTATTAGGATCACAGCCTCATGGACCCAATGTCCTGAGATTCAATCCTACAACCATTCATTGTCTGTATGGAGTTTGTATGTCATGATTCCTGGTGTTGGGGGTTCCCCCAGGTACTTCAGAATCTCCATATCCTGAAAGAAATAAGTTAACTGGCAAATCTAAATTCTAAGTGAAGGTCTATGGAAGTGCATGCCCTGGAATGGACCGGCACCCTGCCCAGGGTTATCCTTCACCTTTTTTCCAGTGTTTGACACCCTGCCTGAATGAGTATGTTTATATGGCAACTCATTCAGTTTTCAAGCTATATAAACCTACAGTATGTTCTAAATGCTTCCTGTTTGTTATTTCTCCCTAAAATACTAATTAACCAGGAACAAAGCTCTGTTACAAGAACATAAAACCATTGTTAGTCACATTGCCAAGCTCTAAACAGGATACAGTCCATTCATTAAATTCCTTTTAAAATAGTGTCACATTTAACACCCTGGACTAACACAAAGATGCAAGAAAGTGACGATGAAAATCCCAGCTCTGTCATTTAAATGAAAATGAGCATGTATTAACAGGCTACCTAAAAAAACTTTATTATAAATACTTATTCTATCTTTGTATAGATGTGCAGGCAGGATTTGTAGGTGAGGATCTTTTATAGTTCTGGGTTTCTTTTTTCATTTTTCTTTAACTAAACACGTTTCATTTTATCAAGTACTTCACTGTAAAATTTTGTAAAAAAAAACAAACAAAACATACTGTATAATATTTCTAAAAGAAGAATTAAAATGAATAGAATTGGCTCTTGATAATTCTCATTTAACACTGCTATTCCTGGCAGTTGAGAAATGATATCAAAATAAGTGTAGAACTATTACCAACTTTTTTGATAAGTATTCCATAAAGATTTATGGAGATTATTTTCTAGATTAGCAAAACCCAAGATATAGTTTCGGAAGATTATAGATTCTCTTTCTCTTCACAGTACAACTAGATATTATTTTTGGTAATGTTTGAAATGCCAACCAATTAATGATGCCACTAATATACACTTTTCCTTTACAAGGAATACCAGATGATGTTACTTTTTATATTTGTTTTCATTTTCTGAACAAAGTTTAGTAATTATTTTTAAAATGTTTTCTGTGTCCGTGCAAGTTGTTTTTTAATCCACAGAGAACAATTGTTTAATTTTCTAAAATGTTATACAGATAAGGTATAGAATGATGTTTGAAAGAAAATATCAGCTTAAAAGAATATACATCGGCTTCACACACACACACACACACACACACACACACGCACACACACATATTTATATATATACTGTGGTGGGCCCTGGTTGGGATGCCCCTTCTGTATGTAATCTGGGGGAACAGACATGGACTAAACAATACCTCCCCTGGGTCGCTAGATGGCAGTCCCCCTGGGTGACAGTGGTGTCTCGGATACCCGCAGACCTCTATGGGAGATGGAGTTCTTCACGACCCTGTTGGGATCCAGGATTGCCGCTGGGGGCGCAGCAGGGGTTCCTGAGCCTGTGTGGGTGGTTCAGCCGCCACACCAGGAAGTGCAACCGGAAATGGGTTATCAAGCACCTGGATTACTTCCGGGTGGGTTATAAAAGGAGCCAGCAGCCACCACCCTGGGAGCCAGGGTCAAGAGGAGGGAGACAACGCTTGCTGGTGAGGAGTGGTGGTGAAGAACAGATTATTTGTGCTTGTGCTTTTTGTCTTTGTGGGACTGGGTTGTGCCTGCGGGATACGGGGAAGACGTACCCCACAGGTGAAGAAAATAAAAGTTTGTTTTATTGTGTGCCTCCCATGTCCATCTGTGTCGGGTCAGCATTCATATAGCGCCTTTGTCATTATACACATACATATGTCTCAGTCAAGAGCTGCATTTGGGGGTGGCAAGTGGGGTGACTGCCCCAGGCTCCACACCTAAGGAGACCCCGCTTTTGAGATCCGCATGTCCCGGAGGAGGATTTGTCAAGTTATATTCTCCAGTATATACTGTATATATTTGAGATGCTTCTAAGAGGAACCCTTTTAAAATCCCACTTCAAGGTCAAATTCCATACATGTACCTCTTCGAAAAACATTCCATAGTCCGAAAATTGATGCACAAAAACATGTATCCCTAATGATAACCGGCTGAAATAACATCAACATGAGCTATGACTATGACATTCTACATATTGAATTATGAATTGCACTTTTTTAATAGACTATATCGTTATATTTTGATAAAGTCTGTATGTAATCTTGCAAAAATTTAGCTGAATACTATAATGAGAATATCCGGTGTATGTTAACATTATTTTTATTTCATTTGCATGCAAGTTTATACAGTCCACACACACTGGTAACAGTGTCTGATGTAACTGGCCCCGCATGGGGTTGGTCAGCCATAGGCCCCGCACACCCCTAAGGCTGCCTCTGGTCACATTAATACAAGAGTGAAAAATAAAATACACAAGATCCATTGGTAGCATCAGCAACTGTGACACCATGAGAAAGATTATAAGTGAAAAGATTCCAGAAATTACCTGTTATCATCTGCTGTGCATCATATGGTTCCATATAGCCATCATTCTCTCCTACCCGCTCTGCGTCCCTTTGTTCCTTTTTTTGTTTAGCATCATAAGGGTCTGCATAGTCTTCTAGAATTATCACCTGCTGCTGTTGCTGTGGAAAACAACTATATTATTCACAAGCAAAGACTTTATTGAATAATATACTTTATAGTGAAAAGCATGCTACAGTTAGTGACTCAGACAGACAAATTGGTTATAAAGCTTACAGTACCTGAGTCTGGAGGTTCCTATCTTATCTCTTTAAAGGGAGTGGGGCAATGTGGATAAGTTATCAAGGGGACTGGAGTTTAAGAAATGAGTATGGCAATTTGATTTAAAGTCAATCAAAATAACAAACCTTTCCATTTATTATAGCAAAACATTCCCTATGCAAAGATGACAATTACTGTAAATTGTTATAAGCTGTATTTACTTTTACAATGTTTTATTGTCAACCTGCTCAACTCATACACTTTATATCTGATTCAGAACCCTGCAGCAAATATCTCAGATAAACATAGCATTGATCATATGTGAAGTGTGGAATTTGTTGGGGTTTCCTCTTGATGCCTATTTTTTTTCACATTTCCAAAATGCTATGTTATGTTAATTGATGATCCTAAAATTGTTTTATGTAAATCTGGGTGTTTGTATTAATGGACACTGTGATGGTATAGTGTCTTATACCTGATATTGCCAGAACAGTATTGGCACCAGCCCATAAAGACTATGTAAAATATAAATACAGTAACATCCTCAAAACCCACCCAATAAAATTCAAGGAAATAGGCACAATACAGGCACCAGCACGGGATACAAGGCAAAACTGTCACGAGGCCCATTCACATACAAGCTCACCTTTAAACAGGACAAATTTTGAGTAGCCAATTAATCTGATATGCACAAATTTGATGATATGTGTGGAAAAGACAAATATCTGGAAAAAAACACACGCAGACACAGGGGTGTGAATGCCAAATATGTACAGACAATAATGTGCTGAATATCTGAGACACTGTGCCACCCATAAAGTACATACAGCCAAAATGAAAATGCAAAATAGTGATGATTCTGAGCCATATAAATTATTGTTCAGAGTGGCTGCTCTCATTCCACATTGTGTGCTAAGACGTTTAATGTTTTTTGACTTATTTGATTTCCTGGTTTTTAGATGCAAGACACTAGCTTTTGATATTGAAGCTGGTCTTTGACAGACATGTTTTATCAAACCAACACTGAGAACTTAACTATTCAACCAGCTAAGCATTATAGTTTTAAAGCAGCAAAGACTCAGATATGAAGAAATGCTCCTCTGGTCTGTCAGAAAATGAGTATTCTATCACTATAAAAGACACTTTTCAAATTTCTGAAAAAATGTACTAATTGCATGTCTAATAACATACTTGTTATTTAGCATGACTGTAGGACTGATTGATCTGATTGTAAGACTGCCAAAGGCCTGGAAAGTGTACATAAGTTAACAAAGTTGAATACACTTAAAATACACTGAAGATTCTGAAGAATGCATTTCTAATGATCCTCCATAATTCCGTGATGCAAACATACTGAGATCAGTCACATCCTTAAAACCACTGACAGGTGAAGTGAATAATATTGATTATCTCATTACAACAGCACTTGCCAAAGGGTAGGATAGACTGAATTATGCAGCAAATGAACAGCCAGTTCTTGAAGGTGATGTGTTGGAAGCAGGAAAAATGGACAAGCTTAAGGATTTCAGTGACTCTGACAAAACTAAATTGTGATGGCTAGACATCTGGGCTACAGCATCTCCAAATTAGCAGATGTTCTAGGGTGTTCACAGTATGCAGTGGTTAGTACCTACCAAAAGTGGTCCAAGGAAGAACAACAGAATGACAAGATCATGGATACCCAAGAATCATTGATTAGCATGGGTAGCGAAGGCTTGCTTGCCCTTCTGGTCCAATCCCACAGAACAGCTACTGTGATACAAATTGCTGAAAAACCTAATGCTGGCGATGAGAGAAAGGTGTCAGAACACACAGTGCATTGCAGCACTCTGTATACAAAGGCTGCGTAGGCCTGTTCACCACCAAAGGTTCCAGCAATGGCCATGTAAGCATCATAACTGGACCTTAGAGCAATGGAAGAAAGTATCATGGTCTGATGAGTCATGTTTCTTTTTAGATCATGTGGACAGCTGGGTGCATGTGTATCGTTTATCTGGGGAAGAGATAGTAGCAGGGTACTATAAAGCAACAGAATGTGTAATGCTCCGGAAACTGTTCTGCTGAGAAACCTTTGGTTCTGGCATTCATGTGGATGTTACTTTAACTTGTACCACCTACCTAAAAATTTTTTCAGTCTACGTACACCCCCTCATGGCAATGATATACCCTGTTGGCATCAAACTCTTTCAGCAGGATAAAACATCCTGCCACATTGCAAAAATTGTTCACAAATGGTTTGAGGAACATGACAATGAGTTCAAGGTGTTGACTTGGCCTCCAAATTTCCAAGATCTCAATCTAACTGTGGGAAGTGCTAGAAAAACAAGTCTAATCTGTGGAGGCCCCACCTCTCAACTAACAAGACTTAAAGGATCTGCTGCTGTTATCTCAGTGCCAAAAACCACAGGACACCTTCAGAGGTCTTGTGGAGTCCATGCCTTGATAGGTCAGAGCTGTTTTGGCAGTACGATGGAGACCTACACAATATTAGGCAGGTGGTTTTAATGTTGTGGCTGATTGATGTATACTGTAGACCAAGGTAAAGTGTGTTTGTGCTCTCCATATATTTTCCAGTTTTCATCACATCTATCTTTCCATCCATTTTCAAACCTGCTCAATGCTGTTCAGGGTTGCAGAGGCCAATTGGGCATCTTGGCAGCACCATGTGCTAAAAGAAATCAACCCAGGATGGAATATCATTCCACTGCAGGGCTCATCCAGGAACACAACCATATTCAAATCACTAACATGAGTGAGTTTGGAGTTGTCAGTTAACCTGGTGTGACATGCATTGTTTTGGAAAAGTGGAATACAAGAATATCCAACCAGACACAAGGAGTATGTTTAAACTGCACATAGACAGTGACCATGATCCCTGAAACTTTAAGGCATCTTAGCTACTACATCAAAATCCTGCCTATCTTTAATACATTTTTTTTCTATTTGAATTAACCATGCTCATCCTGGTCACACTCAGAATAGAAATTAACAAATGTTCAATTCAACCTTCCTTTACCTGATCTTGATTTTCTAATAAAGTTTAATGAAGCACTTTTTTGCCATGTATATTTAACGCAATTGTAAAGTAGATTAAAATTCATTCATGTACACTTTTTTTACTCCATCTAAGCTTTTGTAACATAAGATTACTTCAGTTTTTATAGAAAAAAATCTTGACATAAAGTTACAGTCTAAAATATGCAGCAATTAGGTGCTGAATGATAGTAATGGATTTAAAATCTGCAATTGGCAATCGGAATGAGCAGTTAATGGGCACAGAACTCTGCCAGTTGCACCTTGGTAAGCAGGATATCACATGACGAGCTCCCTCACAGAGTTCAGTCTCGGAACTTTAACAAAGGAAAAGAGGTGACTGATGGATACATCCGTCTTGTCAGAGGAAGGGAATGCTTTTCTTTACAACCGAGTCTTTTTTTTTTTTATAACCTGGAACTATAGCAATGAATGACACCCTTTTTCACCTAACTTTGATCTTCCATTAAAAGGGTTTTATGTCTTTCATATATATTCAGTAGAATTAATTTTTAATGAAGACAGATAATTCCTTTGACTTTCTCAGTAATATACAGTGGTAGTTATGTTATGTGTTTGGTGAAAATAATAATGGAAAAAAATTCTGATCTTTAAATTCTTTCATTTACTATACTAAAATAAGTTAATTATGCACAGTGGGATGTCCGGTAGGCTCTTCTGATAAATTTGTGAGCTTATTCTTTTCATATTAACTTGCAAATACAATGTTTCCTGTGATTTAAACTGAATCTAGAGAAAAGCACACAGCAGTCTAGAGAACATCCTTCTCATATTTACAGTAGCCATTCATTTGCTTTCACCACAGGCATTCAGTCACCATCAGCCTGAAAAGTTCTCATGTCATTCTCAGGTGTTATCAAAGTATTGCCCAGAGGCACATCCAGCCACTTGTAAAAATGGTATTCTTTGCCATTATACTTCCTTGCAATTCTATCAGCCATATAACCTTGAACACAGAACAATATTTGGCAATTTGAACAATGCAGCAATGGGTGTAACTGGCTATCAAAAGCATGCACATAGAGCAATCAGAGAGGACAGTTCTGCCGTTTGTCTAATCTATTAGGTGGTCAGTAATAAGGTTATTAATTGTACATAGAACTTTGTAAATTGAATGCCATAAAATAATATTAAGGAGGATATACTTGTATATAAATTTTCATTCTAACTTGCACAATACCCTTGCCCCAATTAAATTTGTAAGCACTGTGAGCCAGTGTATGTTGTTTCATATAGCACAAATATGAGCACAATAGGATTTCAAAAGGGGTCTCCAATAGCGCCCTTGGGTGCTGATTATCTCAGCTCAGATATAAACAGAAACACCTTACTTAAATTTCAGCAGGCACCATGAAGAAGATCATAAAGGCTCTGTGGTGTTAAATGGCCAAGGTATATTTCAGAAGCAGATTTTAAAAGTTTTAACCTTTTAGTTTGAATGATGTCTGAGACAATGTTAAGTCATTTAAAGAGGATAGAAAGGTAGCATTCCCATAATACTGGACACCTTAAGAAAGCACCTTTTTTAATTTTACGGTGTCACAGTGGTTAATGTTTCTGTCTCAAAAGCCCGTGGTCCTAAGTTCATACACCTGCTTGGAGCATGCAGACTCTCCCTGTGTCATGGTGGGTTTTCTTTGGCTACTTTGGTTTTAGAGCTATGTTATGGTAATTAACGGCTCTAACCTGCCCCTGTATTGGTGGTTTCTGCTTCACTCAGGGCCTCCACAACACTATACAGGAATTAATGAGTATTGTTTTTATTATTTGTCCCTTTACACAAGACACTGTCATAAAACAAAAAAATCATACATTGCAGTATGATTAAAACAATGCACTAACTATACTGTAAATAGGGATAGTGAGATCAGTTAAGACCCAATATGAAAAGCAGTAATTACAAAGGGAGAGGAAAAACATTGGAAAGAAAAGATATAACTTGTACAATACCAAAGACAAGGACTGTTTTCACCTAAGTTTCAATGATGAGAATTAAATAGCTTTCTAAATGTTACATACAGGCTGAAAGGTTTGCATTATTTACATAAGCAAATGTAGATACATTTTACAAAAAATAAGTATAAAGGTTGGGAATTGTGGTAGACAAATTACGAACATTTTCTTAATGTGTGAAGCTCTGAACATGAATACAAACTAAATTAGAACATTTGTATACCTTTGGCACTATCCCCTCAACACACCCCAAAATCGCTGGTGTCAAATTAAAAGGTAAGGTGTAACTACTATATGTAAAAAGCCTGTGCAGTGCAGTGGGGATGTGTTGATAGTGCTGCTACAATGAGTTTTCAGGTGAATGTGCCTATATATTGCTTGAAACTAGACAGACAGACAGACCGACAGACCGACAGATAGATAGATAGATAGATAGATAGATAGATAGATAGATAGATAGATAGATAGATAGATAGATAGATAGATAGATAGGTCTACAAAGGGGTCTGTCTTTTACTTCATAGCTGACCAAACAAAGTTTGAATTTATAATCTGGCCTGCTCTGCAACAACATGCAATTTTTAACAGTAATTTGCAGTTGGCATTTTTTTTCTGTCTTACACTTTAATTAATTGCCCATAAGAGGTTGATTATTTCCTTGCTGCTCACATTTCTGAGAATGGCTAAGACTTTCAGAAAACAGATTAATACAGAACAAAAAACGGATGGATGAACAAATGAATGGATGGGTGTGTAGACAGATGAATGGGAATTATACATCCTTATAAATAACGCTTAAACAGTGCAACAATAATACAGGTAAAAGTTGAAGGGGCTGGAAAGTACAAATTCGTCTAATATCCAGAATATATAAGTAAGCTCACTGCTTTTCATTATTCGGGTAGTATGTAAATTACGCAACTACATTTAAATGTTAGTGGAACTCCCGGTAACTGCAGCCTTTTACACATCCAAATTACCTAGATGAGGAATTCATTCGTTTTTGCTTTTGTGTTTTCTTACCTATACATACGACAGAAAAATGCTAGGAAAATAATATCGCTAAAGTTTTCCACAGCCAGTGGCTTGCAGATCAGCTAGTCACGTTCAAGTATTCCAGAGGAAAAAGAAATACTATTCTTTTATCTTCAGATTTCAAAATCTCCTCCAAAGCTAACTCGAGGATATTTGTAATAATGTTTGCACTGTTTTGTGACCACCCTGCGTTTGCGCCTACGTCTGTCCAGTCTCAACTCGGAACCTTGCCTTTAAACTCACCGTATCTAGTTTCCCAGTCTCGGCCACGCCACAGTTGAAATGTCCGTTCTTCTCCTGTGCGTCCAGTTTGATGAGGCGACTGATGTAGGCACCGCTCGACCCGGGGTTCTTTCCTCCCCGATGCTCCTCTAGACCCGACTCCACCTTCGAATTTTTCCTGCCTTTACCTGCTAACAAGCTCTGCATATCCCATGTGCTCTTACCATCCTTGAACCCTGTTCCGTTTCTGCCCAGTTCGATGGCAGAATTTTTTCGGTTTTTGCCGCTCAGTAGTGTGCTAGGGCTGCTGTCCACCACGGCTGAATTCTTCCGAGATGCGTTTGGATTTTTACCAGTCGATTTCATTGTACCAGAGCCAACAACGGTTCCTGATTTGGTACGGTTTGTTGAACCCGAATCAGAGGCGGAACGGATTCGATCCGTCCCGGGTTTGAGGTTAATGGGGAAATCCTTGAACCACTTTGCCATCTCGAAGCAGCTAAAGCAGCAGATGGGAAAAGGGACACTTTTAAGAACTGACACCACGAATCAAGCCATATACCGAGTCGCAGCTGTCAGGTGCCCACAGTTCTAAAGTACTGTAACGCCCATTAACTTTTATAACTAAACTGCCGAAAGCGTCTCTTTAACACTCTCCGATTCCCACGGGATTGCTTTGAAGTCGCCTGTTGTGAATCAGTCCTCAAAGCGCCGTCCGGATTGGGCTGTCACACTTCTACTCATATGCCCCCTTCTCCATTACTTTGCTCATCCGTTGCGGAGGCTCCGCAGCAAGAGGTCCTGCGCAAGGGCGGAGACGCGCAGGTCAAGGGACAGCATTTACCGAGATCCCGCCCGCAAACTACTCTGACCCTGAGGCAGGATATTACAGTAATTCAGCCATATGTTTACTGCTTCTTTACATTTCCATTTCCATTTATATTTTTATATAAGACTTATATAAAAAAAGGCAATTGCTACTAAATCAATTGGTAAATGTACTGTGACTGTAGAAAGTGCGTGCGTTCGTTGTTGTAAAGCGCTTTACAACGAATGAATGAACATCACCATTCAACTGATAAGAAAGCTAATCAGTTTTTAAAAGGCTGCAATAAGACGCTCATGCTGTTGTTCTAATAGCGTCAGATCCGCTGACCTGACAGTTCTCGGTTTGAATGATAAGACGACAAAAAATGAGAAATGAGCATTGACTAATTTGTTGTTCTACGCTGGTTGCAAAGCTTTCAAAACTATTAAAATCGACTTGATTAATTAGCAGACTTCTTTAAAAAAATTATTTAAAGCAGCCTATCGAAAATTTACTTGTTCTGCTGGCTGATCCGGCTTGAGTAATTGTGCACTGCAATGAAATGACGCTCCGTCCAAGTTTGGGTCCTGAATTGCGCCCGATGCAACCGTTATATATGCTCTGCCAACCCGGGTCCCGAATTACAATTAGCAAATACAGGAAATGGATGCACCAGATGTGTCCAAACGTTGAATTTGCTCTATCCAAAACCAATGCAGATGTGCGCTAGATTTGTGAGGAATGGGCGCCCACAAGCTCCACACATAAACAGCAAGAGCTGGATATCAAACTCAGGTACCTGAATTCGGGGAGCAGCACTGCGTCACTCTAATTTGGTAACAGTAGATCAGAATGAATAACTGGGGGCAACCAAAAGGTACAGTATATAAAACACAAATACTGTATGTATGTGGGTAAACAAATTCATACCAAAATATATTATATCACTGCTCCATATGTTTGGCGTCTCACCACAACTGTCTCTATCTTGTGCGGACTTTGCATGTGATCTAAAGATGTGTAGATTTAGGACAACATTCAACATCCATCTAAGATGGGACAGGGTAGTGGGCTATGTTGCTCATCTTAGTGCCGAGGTGGAGATGGTGATCGGTTGATGGTCGTATAAAACTTTCCATGTGTAACTGACATTAATTGTTGTTCATAAATTCCCATAGGCTCGCGCACAGTAAAACAGAAAGTACGTGATTCTTTAAAGTCTTGGTAGTTCGAATGCGTATAGAGTTATATAAGGCGTTCACGATCAGTACTGTAAATAACGAGATACATCTTAAATCAACATAGAAGCAGGACTGAGCTGTACATCAGGTAAACTGAGTTGTTTTTTCCATCAAATAAATTAAGTTATTTTGGAGAAAATATGGCAATAGGAATGACAAGCAGAGACACAAGTATGAATGGCAGCGTATTCTGTGCATGTGAAAATACTATTTTTTCTGTAATCCATGTGTTAGAATTCACTGCTGTAATCCCTCGTCTGCTAGCACACTGCATCAAGTGTGACGTTAGACAGTTTGGTGTTCGCCGCTTCAAGCTCTGTTTATGCAACTCCACTAAGAAGAGTGAGGCCAAGGCGTACATCAAAATCTGAGAAACTTCGATTTAATATTAGATTTACAACGGACCATAACCGACATTTGAATCTGGATATAAAAAAAGGTAAATGAAAAAAAAATCTTCCAATATATTGCTACACTATAAACAACACGTCAAGTCAAAATCACTAAAAAAAAAAAAAAACCAGCTACAATTTTTAAAAGCAAAATTAAAAATATATATATTTCTTAGCTGGCAATCTGGTTGTTCTCTGTGTGATGACCTTTTTCTCACAGGAAGCATGCGCCTTCTCTGATTGAGTGAGGACTGCGCTTTTCATTTCACAGGATTGTAAGCTATTTTGCATGTGCTTATGTTGACAAAGAGCATGAGCTTTGCAGCCACCGGACAATTGGTTGGTCAGATCTTTTGTCTGCTTTGAGCAGAAATGCAGTTCTGACGATGAAGCGCAACAGTGTGTACCGGGCAAGAATGTATGTGAAACATACAGCCATCCTTTCCAGGTCAGATTCTATAGGTTTTTGAAGATCTTTATTAGATTAAGTAATTTAAGAAAACTCATTAATGGGACTATAATACAGATTTTCACTATAGTTTGTCGTCAAGACAGGAACAATGCAACACAATTGAAAGAAATATCAGAATGTACCATTATATGACTCTAAGCAGTACATTTCATAATGTTTGTCGGCCACTTTGACAGTAATCAGTTTTTAAATGTGCAGTCTACTAAACTCAGTATGGACAGAACCTCAACAGAATATTTCCTTTGTACTCTTCCTTTTTGTGCATAAAATCTGAACGACTAAAGGTTAGCTCTCTTAAATGAAACACAGTACACCTATGGAATTCTTGTGAAAAGCTGGAATTAACTCATATACTGTACGGGGAAAGAAAAACAATACCAATACAATTGGCAACACTAACTTTATTCAAGTGTCGAAATCTGTGATCGTTTTTCACTTAACTGCCAGCTAATTGAATATTACCATTTTTCATGTTATTGATTATGTAGCGGATTTATGAAATATTCCTTTTCCCTAACATATTTAGAGGACATATAGATTTACTTGTATATATTAATTCTTGTTTTGCGTTAATTAAACTCTTCTATTTCTTGAAATCCATCTGTGACAAACGTTCCATATCCAATATGCCCAGCGCCTACACTGCGTTTCCACTCTAAACGGTTCCTCAGTAGCACTATATTGGGTTGTGTGACTCCTCTTAGAACTATTGCTTGACAAAGAACCATTTCATTCTGGGTTCTTTGCGTATGAAGCTGGTCCTCTGGAGTTCTGAAAGGTTCCTAATACTGTATATGAACAAAACAGAAATCTTTAATGTAGGCTACCTATAACAGAGCAAGAAAGAACGAACTACGCCTGCGCTTTAGTATGCAACTAGAGTCTTTTTAAATCGGGAACACCTGCATTTCACAAATACACTGAAAAAAAATGTGATGATTCACTCTTAATATTTTCAATCTGAACCAATATACTTCTTTTTAGCTTATTGATCCCATAATTTTTAAGTTGAGGCAAATCATTTAGAGTGATTGGGTGCAATTCACTTGTTTTTTTTACTGAAGTAAATCTATTTTTTAAGTTGTTCTTCTTTTTTGGCAGTTGGAAAGCCATCAAACTGGAAAGTTCGACCGAAAGAATATACAAACGGCCCCTCAAACACAGCACATGAACAACCTAAAATATTAAGTTAAATGAAATAGGATTTTTACGTTTATTCCTTCCACCATAACTTAATTTGGTACAAACTATTTTTTTTATTTTGTTTGAGATCTGAAACCAAATATTTCAAGCTGCAACACTAAATGACTAATCTTAAATTGCTTGAAAGAGAAAATTTACGTTGAATGAACAACGTCAATGTTATACGTTTTTCAGTGAGCGTACTCTGTTGAAATGCACTATAATCTACATAAGTGAGGTATTTATCAACTTTAAAACATATGTCAGATGAAATTCTTCACGAAAGCGACGAGACACTTCAATGATGATATACAGAATATATGTAGGTTTAGTCTCGTTATTATGGAATGCCTTTTTAACAATAAATCACTTTTTTGATATCAAAATTCAAAACGGTGCGTTTTTTACTTGATAACAAAGATATCCACATTTTAGAGCATAGTATCAAATGTATTAACTTTGTTTTTGACGATTTCAAGGTTGATACCGACATTTTGAACTTTGATATCAAGCACAACATCTGCGATGAGCATGGCAGCACAGTTTAGCCAATTATGGGAAAGGATCACTTATTTGGTTCTTCTTCTACAGTTTGGGGACAAGAATTCTAGGATACAGTGACTTTCTACTATAGTTTAAATCGAAATCACTCTTTTAAATTGTTGACATCTAAAGTCTGATATCAAGCATTTTGCCCAATGTCAAGTTTATCAAATTGTTCATCAAAATTTTGCAATTTCATCTCCACTTTAGGAATATCAGTATTACATTTTATGCACTTCAGTCATACATTTGGGCAATTAAAAAAATCATTATTAGAAAACCTAAGTGTATGTGCCATTACATGGTAAGGCAATATTTAAAATATGTGACAGCATTATAAAGCCAAAAAAATGGTGTGGAATCCACCAGGATGACACGATATTGTGTCCTTAGACATCAGACTTTAACTACTTGCTTCGATAGAGGTGATGAGATAAGCTGTATTCAACATGCCTACCATCTAACGTCTGTCTTTGTGTTCTCTAATGACTGTTCTTGTACCCATTCTGCCCTTTGTTGCTTCCATGAGGAGGTTGATAATAACATTTTGTTTCTCAGCCAACCTCGTATCGGTTCTGACAACTCAGAAGGCAAGTTCTTACAATATTAAGTATATAGCATGTCTCATCTCATTTTCCCATTTCCTAAATTTTGTGTGTGTTGGAAAGAAAAGCAAAATAATGATACACAAATTATTAGCAATTATGATTGATTCCACAGATTCTAACTGCAACTTGCTCTAATGGGTCTTCTGTGTTATATACTTTGTTATATACTTTGTTATATACTGTGGGCCTTGTAAAGTGGTGTCTCTGCCACATTAATATGGTGCTTTCAATACTAATTCCAGACACGTCTATAATTCATTGAGGTTTACTTCCTTGAAATGTATCATACTTTATATTGTACTGTAATACATATTGTTTACTGTGTTCTTTCTTACTTTAAAGTTGCTTAGTAATAGCTTCTTCACTGAAAAATGTTTTTTTAAAGGAAGGATTGATTCTAAATTGTACAGGTGTATGAAACTTGTTTGAGATGGCAGTCCTCACTATGGTTGTTTTCAGCACAAATATACAATATATCTATAGATATAAGAAACTTACACATCAATTATGCTAGGATTAGTGTTATTTTGCTTTGATCAGGCTATGGTTGCTCAGTCTCCTATTACACAAAATCTGTCTTTTTTCATATTTCTAAGTATAATGTTTTCTATTAGTTATTAGTTGGCAGCTTGTTTCTGTAGGATAAATAACTTCCTAATGACATTTCAGTATCAGTTGACTGGCTGGACACATTTCTGGATACTCTACATAAATTTGTAGTGTTCTCATCTTCATTTTAGACTGAAATGTAATCTTTAGTCTATAAATCTGAACATCACATGGAGTTGCCAATGTACAGTGCATCCAGAAAGTATTCACAGCGCATCACTTTTTCCACATTTTGTTATGTTACAGCCTTATTCCAAAATGGATTAAATAAATTTTTTTCCTCAGAATTCTACACACAACACCCCCATAATGATAACGTGAAAAAAGTTTACTTGAGGTTTTTGCAAATTTATTAAAAATAAAAAAGTTGAGAAACCACGTGTACATAAGTATTCACAACCTTTGCCATGAAGCTCAAAATTGAGCTCAAGTGCATCCTGTTTCCCCTGATCATCCTTGAGATGTTTTTGCAGCTTAATTGGAGTCCACCTGTGGTAAATTCAGTTGATTGGACATGATTTGGAAAGGCACACACCTGTCTATACAAGGTCCCACAGTTGACAGTTCATGTCAGAGCACAAACCAAGCACGAAGTCAAAGGAATTGTCTGTAGACCTCCGAGACAGGATTGTCTTGAGGCACAAATCTGGGGAAGGTTACAGAAAACTTTCTGCTGCTTTGAAGGTCCCAATGATCACAGTGGCCTCCATCATCCGTAAGTGGAAGAAGTTCGAAACCACCAGGACTCTTCTTAGAGCTAGCCGGCCATCTAAACTGAGCGATTGGGGGAGAAGGGCCTTAGTCAGGGCGGTGACCGGAGAACCTTCCAGAAGGACAACCATCTCTGCAGCAATGCACCAATCAGGCCTATATGGTAGAGTGGCCAGACGGACGCCACTCTTTAGTAAAAGGCACATGGCAGCCCGTCTGGAGTTTGCCAAAAGGCACCTGAGGACTCTCAGACCATGAGAAACAAAATTCTCTGGTCTGATGAGACAAAGATTGAACTCTTTGGTGTGAATGCCAGGCGTCACGTTTGGAGAAAACTAGGCACCGCTCATCACCAGGCCAATACCATCCCTACAGTGAAGCATGGTGGTGGCAGCATCATACTGTGGGGATGTTTTTCAGCGGCAGGAACTGGGAGACTAGTCAGGATAAAGGGAAAGATGACTGCAGCAATGTACAGAGACATCCTGGATGAAAACCTGCTCCAGAGCACTCTTGACCTCAGACTGGGGCGACGGTTCATCTTTCAGTGGGACAACGACCCTAAGCACACAGCCAAGATATCAAAGGAGTGGCTTCAGGATAACTCTGTGAATGTCCTTGAGTGGCCCAGCCAGAGCCCAGACTTGAATCCGATTGAAAATCTCTGGAGAGATCTTAAAATGGCTGTGCACGACGCTTCCCATCCAACCTGATGGAGCTTGAGAGGTGCTGCAAAGAGGAATGGGCGAAACTTGCCAAGGATAGGTGTGCCAAGCTTGTGGCATCAAAAAGACTTGAGGTTGTAATTGCTGCCAAAGGTGCATCGACAAAGTATTGAGCAAAGGCTGTGAATACTTAAGTACATGTGATTTCTCAGTTTTTTTATTTTTAATAAATTTGCAAAAACCTCAAGTAAACTTTTTCACGTTGTCATTATGGGGTGTTGTGTGTACAATTCTGAGGAAAAAAATGAATTTAATCCATTTTGGAATAAGGCTGTAACATAATAAAATGTGGAAAAAGTGATGCACTGTGAATACGTTCCAGATGCACTGTACAGGGTACCCTGTATATCCACGGTATGTGCTAGTGCCTATAGTTCATTTGAGCTAAACCTTATTAGAATATTTCTCTTTCTGTCATGTGCCTAAAGTCCCTGTAAACAATACATAAACTATGATTATATTAGAATAAATAAGAATTACTTATATAAAATAAAATCAGTGCTTAAGAAACTTTAAAAGGGAACCACAAACTTTCAAACAGAACTTTATAGTATAGGAATCTAATTCATTTTAAAAGACCAAACAACAAAACTTTAATAAAAAATAAATATAAGTAGAGATACTGTATACTATTTCTTTTAGATTTGTTGGCATACATATGATATTGATTGTTGCATATGCAGTTTTTGGGAGAACTACTGTGTTCCAAAAAAAGTAACGCTCTATTATGCAATGCCCCCACTATCCATTTTTATTTTGACCATTTGTTTACTTATATTTATGAAAATGCAGATGAACATGATGATTCTGAAAATCTTTTATCACTGGGACCTACAGTAAGTTATCTATCTATCTATCTATCTATCTATCTATCTATCTATCTATCTATCTATCTATCTATCTATCTATCTATCTATCTACCCTGGAATTTTTCTGAGGGTTTTTCCACAAAGTTTTAGGTAATGGGAGTACTGTATACTATAAACAAGAATAAGTAAAAGAACTATATTGTGTAAGCTTATTTGTGTTTTCAATAAGATAAAATGAATGAAATTATGTAACTTATGCATATCCTTGTTTATCAATGCACTGGAGAACGGCGACATGTTTCATGGTAGTGGACTATCAAGTAAGAATTTCACTGTACTCTGTACATGTAAAATACTACTACGATATGCAGCATGAATAACCAAATAGGTAAAGAGCACACCCCAAATATTTGGTGGAGCAATTAGGGGACAGAATGTCTTATCTTGCTCTGGAGGCTGTGGAACTTGGCCATGAGGCTGAGAGAATAGATTTGCCTCTAGTGACAATATCAACCCACAATGTTGCCAATGTCACATTTCTGTACTGAAATACAAATCTTCAGAAAAGTGTTACTTCAGTTTAATCCTAGTTGCAAATGGTCACTAATGAACTCAATAACTCTGAAAATGTAAAGAAAAATATGGTAGTAAATAAATTAATAATTAATGACATTTCTGTATGAAAAGCTTGTCTTAAGTAGTTTTGCTTGTCAAAACAATCACATGTTTTCTGCATTTTCTTCCTTCAGCTCCTCAAGAGTATGACTTTAATCCTAAAGCTACTCTGCAGTGGGAAGAAGACCTGACAATTTTTTTTTTAAAACATACTCACCTATTATTACAAGGATGGTAGAGGATCTAACTTTTATTTTAATGAGCTATTCTTGTTTTGGGCGGCACGGTGGCGCAGTGGTAGCGCTGATGCCTCGCAGTTAGGAGACCTGGGTTCGCTTCCCGGGTCCTCCCTGCGTGGAGTTTGCATGTTCTCCCCGTGTCTGCGTGGGTTTCCTCCCACAATCCAAAGACATGCAGGTTAGGTGGATTGGTGATTCTAAATTGTCCCTAGTGTGTGCTTGGGGTGTGGGTGTGTTTGTGTGTGTCCTGCGGTGGGTTGGCACCCTGCCCAGGATTGGTTCCTGCCTTGTGCCCCCTATTCAGATTCAGCGGGTTAGACAATGGATGGATGGATATTCTTGTTTTGTGATTACATAGAGTGGACTAAATTTTAGTTAGCCAATCACCTTCATATGTTATAAACCTCCTTAAAAACAAACATTAAAAACATTTTACTTCAATAACCTTTTTATATATTGCACTTTATATTAATATTAAATAAAAAAAATGAGTACTGTACTCTGTCATATGGGCATTTGTTGGTGCTATTCCGAGACAGGTTTTCATTTCAACAGTACAAGTCTTGCTTTGCAGACATTTATCCAATGTGTGGTGAATGTTAAAGTGGCAAAAGCAGGAAAAGCTGAAGACAGAATAAGACAGAATATAGGAAATAAAGATTCAGGAGTGTAGTTACATAAGAAGCAGTAATGGGAGCCAAGATCAGAAGAGGCAGTGAATCAATAAAAATGTAAGTATGTTTATTTCAGTAAAGGCTATGATACTGACAATAAATAGACAGTAGGGTTGAAACTCAGTGCTGATTACTACAGAGTGAGAATCACAAAATAGAGGCAGAATAAAAAATAGGCAGAGGTTCAAACATCCTGAAGATCACTAAATGAACTGGAACAAATACTAAAAGGACTTTACAAAGACAAGACAGGTCTCTTGAATCCTAGGTTTTTGACATATTGTTAACTTTCAATGCTCAATATGCAAAATGTTTAAAGTGTTATATTTTTAAATTATACTTTTAATACGTTAAAGTTATTGTTGTTATTATTATTATTTAGCATTCAAAGCCGTAAAGTTGTTTTTTACAAAGGAACCAGGTCTCAACAAGAGACTTAAGTATCACTTGATATATGAGAGTTTGATATTTTCATAGCACTTTTGCACAAAGCTTTCCTGCTAGCAACTCAAGGTAGTTATAAACCCCTTTGTCTGGGTTCCAAGCACTCAAAAAAAAACAATTAGCACTGTTCCCTTTTTTGTGTTCCACATTCATTTGATTTTGACCTCAAAATCTGAAGATCTTCTTAGCTTCTTTTGTTAGCAGGTTAGCCTCATCCGAAATCAAAACATCAATTAAGAGGCATTGGCTCTCTATCGTGAACCACTATGCCTGCATGAGCACTGTGCTGCCATGTCTATAATGGGGTAGTAATCGTATCCGACATCATTGTAAATGAGTCACTGATGTATGTGAGTGGTTGTGGATTGCCATCAAACCAGCATGTATGCAATTCATAGCTGCATTCCTTACAATTTGACCACTGCAGATAAGCATTCCACTTTTTTGTGCCTGTGAAGATATTCTTTTGGCACTAACACTATGAAGCCAGCTTATGTGTTCATCAAAAGTTTGTCAGGTTCTGGAATTCTCTAATATTGTTTTTTTTGATGGATTCAGGTATTCAATGCCTGGTTTTGCTCTTGCTAGCAACAAGCTCTCCATCTATCATTTTAGTCTGAAGCGTTGAAGCCAAGCATGTGATACTGTTTTGTCTACAAATAACTGGTCTTGTAGTTTAAAGAATTGTCCATAATGTGCTTTTGCATGATGTTTCTTCTCTTAGCTTCTCAGTGTTATTATTTGCTGCACATAAAACGGAAAAAATGGGGTTCACACTTCAAAACATACAAAAACCCAGACAAGTACTCCCCTATGGTCTCACGTACAAATGGTGTGTATGCACAAAAATGTTGCATATGCCCGTTTCCATGCTCACATCACCATGTATATTAACTAAACTTTGCGCAAAGCCACGTACATTCTCACGCCAGCTCAAACCATTGTGTGCACAAGTTTTCAGCTCGGTTTTGCACCCAGCTTCAAAGAAGTGCTACCATTCCTTTGTGGTTTCCCTTTATATTTTAGATTCACATTTCTGATGCAGCTTTATCAAATAGACTGAAATTAACCACATATCATTTTTTAGTTGAAGGCATCTGATTGTAATCAACCTGTAACCATATAACGGTGCACGGAATGGTCAAACTATTCCAAATACCACAGCTGCTTTAGTGTTGTTGCTTTCAGTGCACCACTCAGAGTATTTTAACCCACTGTAAGTGGAATCACAACTATACAGCAGCTGATCGGAAAGCTCTATGGCGGATTGTGTCAAGAGCGGAGAGAATTATCGGGATATAGCTTCTAGCACATGTTGCTTCAGCCATGCATGCACTCTATTTGAACTTCTCCCATTTGACAAATGCTTCGGAGCCTGTACTGTACGGACCTCGCTGTTCCGAAACATTTTCATCCCGAGAGCTATTAATGCACTCAATCAGTCCACCAAGTGCTCCCAGTAGAACTGTTTGCACTTATAAGTACAATTATTTCACTGTAAACTTACATTACAATTGTAATATTGCACAACCTGAGCCACTTATGCTTTCATATTGTATATTTTTCATTGTCTTATTGTATTATTATTATTATTGTTGTTTTACCATTTTACAGGGAAATAAGTTTATAGATGATTTGCATATTGAATCTCATTGTACCATACAATAACAATAAAGGAATTCAATTCAATAGAAGAGAGTGCATATTTACAGATGATGACAACTGGCTTCAAAGTAGATTTAGATTTCCAGGTGCTATCTTCTTGATATCATTTTTAAGATGAAATGCAGTAAAGTATATCCATTATCCAACCCGCTATATCCTAACTACAGGATCACGGGGGTCTGCTGGAGCCAATCCCAGCCAACACAGGGCGCAAGGCAGGAAACAAACCCTGGGCAGGGCGCCAGCCCACCGCAGGGCGCACACACACACACACCAAGCACACACTAGGGACAATTTAGGATCACCAATTCACCTAACCCGCGCAGACATGAGGAGAACATGCAAACTCCACACAGGTTGGACCCGGGGTCTCCTAACTGCGAGGCATCAGCGTTACCCACTACACCACCGTGCCACCCAGTAAAGTATATATATTACATAATTAAACTTGGTTACTTGGAGAAAGAAAAGGAAAGACAGGAATTAGGAATTAGTATGTTTTGAAAGAGACAGTACTGCTGCAATAAATTATGGGTCTGGTGGTAGGATTGCTGGTGCATCTGTTGAGGTCAAAAGGGGTGTCTCGTCCCTGATGGATTTGACGCGCTGGACGCTTGGACCTCTTGGTCTTGAACGCTACCCTATGCTGCTCAATGAGGGCCTCAATGTTTTTATACGGCTGCTGCCAGACCTGCTAGGCAAGGGGCTCAGGTAACCCGTTTATCAGCGTGTTGCAGGCAAGCTGTTTGTCAATTTTCTGGCCATCATTTATGTTGGGTTTCAACCAACATCCGATCTTGCCCTAAATTTCAAATGACTGCATGTGTGTCAACCATTCAGGGTTGAAAAGCCCATTAGGGAACTGCCAAACCATTTGAGGACCTCAGCCCAGAGCTTATCATAGTCGGCGGTATCTTCCTCTGAGAGGTCGTAGTACACCCGTTGCGCCTTGCCCTTCAGATATGGCACCAGGGGCCTTATGTATAAACGGTGCGTAAGCAAAAAAATGTTGTGTACTCCCGTTTCCACATTCATATCGTGATTTATAAAAACTAAACTTGGTGTAAAGCCATGCACATTTTCACACCAGCTAAATCCTTGCCGTAAACAAGTTTGTTTTTGTCGGTTTTATTTCAGTGTGGTTTCCCTTTCTTTTTTAGATCCACGTCTCTGACGGTGGCTTTATCAAATACACTGAAATTAACCACATATTATTTAGTAGTTTAAGGCATCTGATTGTAATTACCCTGTAACAATATAATGGTCCACGGAATGGCCACACTATTCCAAATACCATAGCTGCTTTAGCGTTGTTCCTCTCACTGCACCACTCGAAGTATTTGTATCACTGTATCCGAGTGTGGAATAACAGCTCTATAGCAGCTGATCGGAAAGAGAATTATCGGGATACTGCATCAAGCAGATGCTGTCTCAGCCATGCATACTGTTTATTCAACTGCTCCCATATGATAAACGCTTTAGAGCCTTTCCTGTACGGACCTCGTGGTTCAGAAACAGTTTCATCCCAAGAGCTATAAACACACTCAATCAGTCCATCAAGTGCTCCTTGTAGAACTGTTTGTACTTATAAGTACAATCACCTCACTGTAAACTTGCGATATAGTTATAATGCACAACCTGAGTCACTTTATAAAGATTATACAGATAAAATGTTAACAACATTTAAATATTCTATGCTGTTAATAATTACAGACATGAAAAAGTTTCGGAATCTCTCTTAATTCTTTGGATTTTTGTTTATCATTGGCTGAGCTTTCAAAGTAGCAACTTCCCTTTAATATATGACATGCCTTATGGAAACAGTAGTATTTCAACAGTGACATTAAGTTTATTGGATTAACAGAGAATATGCAATATGCATCATAATAAAATTAGACAGGTGCATAAATTTGAGTACCCCAACAGAGATATTACATCAATACTTAATTGAGCCTCCTTTTGCAAATATAACAGCCTCTAGACACCTCCTATAGCCTTTTGATGAATTTTCTCATCACCCTGCCATGCAGATGTTCTTTGTGCAAATTGCACTGAATTGTAGAACGATGTACAGATACACCATCTGCAGCAAGATGTTCTTGCAGGTCTTTGGAGGTGATCTGTAGGTTGTCTGTAACCATTCTCACAATCCTGCACATATGCCACTCCTGTATTTTTCTTGGCCTGCCAGACCTGGGTTTAACAGTAACTGTGCCTGTGGCCTTCCATTTCCTGATTACATTCCTTACAGTTGAAACTGACAGTTTAAACCTCTGAGATAGCTTTTTGTAGCCTTCCTCTAAACCATGATACTGAACAACCTTTGTTTTCAGATCTTTTGAGAGTTGCTTTGAGGATCCCATGCTGTCACTCTTCAGAGGAGAGTCAAAGGGAAGCACAACTTGCAATTGACTACCTTAAATACCTTTTCTCATGATTGGACTCACCTGTCTATGAAGTTCAAGGCTTAACGAGCTAATCCAACCAATTTGGTGTTGCAAGTAATCAGTATTGAGCAGTTACATGCATTCAAATCAGCAAAATTAGAAGGGTAGCCAAATTTTTGCACAGCCAGTTTTTCACATTTGATTTAATTCCATACAACTAAATACTGCTTCACTAAAAATCTTTGTTCGGAAAACACCCCAGTACTGAAATGTTCCTAAGAAATGAAAGACATACCGTTGTTATCTTTTTTGTTGAAAGAAAATTATTATTGCAGGCTGAGATGGGTTCACAAACTTTTTCATATGACTGTAAACATGTGAGGACACGGTGGACAGTGGTAGAGACAAGCTGGCACCTTGTTCAGGGATTGTTCCTGCCTCGCGCTGTTTTCTTGCTGGGGCTGGCGTGACACTGGATGGATAGATGGATAGAATAATTAAACATGTACTACAAAGATATTTCAATGTTCCTTAAACATTTTGAAGAATCAGTGTTCTAAGCTTACAGATGGCTTGACACCTATTACAGAGTTGATTGTGTGGCAATTGGGTACTTGAATTTAGAAAAGGAAGGACAGGAATTGGGGGTTAGTACGTTTGAAAGAGACAGTACTGCTGCAATAAATCATTTCCTCGAAGGTTGCGCACGTGCTGCCGGAAGTAGGTTATCAAGCACCTGGGGAAACTTCCAGGTACATTTTAAAAGTAGCCAGCAGCCACTACTCCCGGAGCCATAGTCAGGAGGAGGAGGACGATGCTTGCCGAGGGAAAGTTAAGAAGAAAGAGAAGAAAAGGAGAAAGAAAAGAAGTGTATTGTGTTTTGGGACTGTGTGTTAGACTTGTGGGGAATGGGAAAGGCCTTTCTCACAAAGGAAAAAGAAACACAAATTAGAAGAAGAAGCCTTTGGTTTTAGTCTGTAATAGCTGGTGTAAAGTTTGGGCACATGCATCGTCAGCACGGTGCTGCCAAATCTAAACACTAGTGGGGCGAATTGCTCATGTACTGAAGTGACTTCAGGTTGAAGACCCATTTTACTTATGGCGCCAAGCAGAGTTGGGTTGTGGTGCAGAGCAGTCTATTAGCCGTTGAAAGTGCTATGAAGAAATTGTCTGTTGCTACGGTCCTGCCTTTGTCCAGTCTGATAGTGGTCATGGGACATGGTATCTTTGATTGCCAGTACAAGAAATAGTTCTAAGCAGGCATCAGCCACAGCGCTACTCTTGAGAAAAGAATGGAGATAAATGGCATCAATTCAGAGAGGGAGGGGCAAGTTCGCTGTACCACGTGAATGTCACGGATAGATTGAAACTGAATAATAAAAGAACAAGCATTAACTTTTAGAAGTAGCCAAAATTTACACCGGGTGTTACAGACTCAAATCATATGTATGTTTGTATTATATTGTAGAAAATAATAATAATAATAATAATAATAATAATAATAATAGCAGCTAACTACTCAAGACGTGGAGCACCCTGTCTCGAACCCGGGACGTTTGGGGTATAGGGCAGCAGTTCTTACCTCTGCACCATTCAAGAATATGTGTAAACTCTCTGTCAATTGACATTTGAGCTTGAGTTTTTAACTCATTGACAGCCAAATATGTAAATCAAATGTTTTATTTCTTTGGTTATATTCTTGAATAAAAGTGCACATGTTTATTTGATATTTGGACTAAAGTCTTCACACATTATATACTTCACATCATTATTAGTATAACATGGAAGAAGTTTCTGCTTAAGGTATGTGTTCAGCATTTCCTGCATTTCTTGCATTTCCTTTCATCCTACACTTACCCAGATCTTTGTAGACACGGAACACACATGAAATGCATGTATTCCAAATAACGATATACTGTATTATTTACCCTATACAACTCCAGATCTCACATGCAGATAAGGAACCTTGTCTTGAGCTGGGAGAACCTTTTACAGAGCTGAGCTCTGTCAAGGTAGGGGATGGGACAGCAGGCTGCTTGCTGCTTGTGCTGATCGACGCATTTACAAAACAAAAGATGCTGATAGAGAGGTGTGAAGGGATTTAAGATGGGCAGGGATTATGAGTTTTTCGTAGGCTTCAGGAATTCTAGTGTTAAAGAAAGAAATATTCTCTAACAGGACAAATTAGTAATCAGGAAGGAGAGAAGTTGTTCATTGTATCTTTTAATTACTCTTCAGCAAAATGCCTTGGATGGAGCATTCTTCAAAAGCAGTCTGTTACAGCATGGTCAGAATGTTCAGGGAAACAAAAAATAGAGGTACATTTTATAAACTGCTGAATTTACAGTACATACAGTGTCTATCAATGCATGGGTGGCACAGTGGCGCAGTGGGTAGTGCTGCTGCCTTGCAGTTAGGAGACCTGGGTTCTTCCCATATCTGCATCGGTTTGCCACCCACAGTCCAAAGACATGCAGGTTAGGTGCATTGGCGATTCTAAATTGTCCCTAGTGTGTGTGGGTGTGTGTGTGTGTGCGCACCCTGCAGTGGGCTGGTGCCCTGCCTGGGGTTTGTTTCCTGCCTTGCGCCCTGAGTTGGCCGGGAGTGGCTCCAGTAGACCCCCGTGACCCTGTAGTTAGGATATAGTGGGTTGGATAATGGATGGGTGGATGTTTATCAATGCAGACATTTACTCTTGTTAGTTTACACCCAAATGACTTATAAAAAACTCTATTATATTAAATTCTAGTTCTTCTTATACAGTCGGTTCCGGTTAATTGGACCACCGTTTAATTTGACCAGCCGCTTATTCAGGCCGAATCCTAAAGAACCGAAACAGATCATATTACATAAGCCTAATATTGTTTGCTTATTTGGACCAAAATTCCGTTTAATCGGACCAAAGAACGTGACAGAGAATAAGAAAAAGAAGCCACAAGTCGTCGTGGATGTAAAGTGGGTCACCGACATCGGGACGATCCCTGGGATCCCCAGGAGAAGTCATGCTTTTATCAAAGGTCAGGAAGTTGGAAAATTTGTACCAAGTGCAAACCAGTGGGGGTGAACATGCCTGCCCTTTCTTTCCTAAAACAGACCGCCCAGTAGCCGGCGACATGAAGTCGAGCGTAAACAAGTGCAGTGTGCAAACAGAATGCATCAAATCACACTAGACAAGTTCTTCAAATGCTGATTGGAATTTGGTAATGTAACCTTTTTTATTGTGCTTCGCATGCTGAGTGTCGTGTAGATCACTTCGAAGAATTTGTAGATTTCTTTTTCAATAAACAAAGTTGTAAGCAACCGTACATGTACATGTACGTAGTTCTTGTTTGTACATACACCATGCGTGTGTGCAGCACAATAAAAGTCATAATGACATTTTAATATGTTACTTATAGCACGTCCCATCTTGGTTGCACATGTATAGGGCATGTTCATGTAATCGGACCAGCCAGTTATTAGGACCAAAATGATCGTGTCTCGATGTGGTCCTATTAACAGGAATCCACTGTACCTTTGAGTTGAGCCACCAGCCTTGAAATGTCTGTGCATATAATAACTGTCCATTCTGGTTCTTTACAGGACATCTGTTGATTTCTTAGTCATCTTAGTCAACATTTTGTTGTTCACTTGACCTTTACCTGGTTTCCTGATATGCCTGCAAAGGTTCTGACTTTTATTAAACCTTTATGCTATTTCTTTAAGATGAAAGCTATGTTACCCTAAAATTATTCTCCCACATGAGACTTTGTGCAAGCAATGTACTATAGGATACCACATCCTGCCTTAGATGTTACCCAATTGATTTTACTCCAAATAGTGCCATAAAGGTGTTGTGAATGATTTTAGGTCCAAGGCCATCCGAATGATATACAAAGATTTTAAGTCAAAATGGCCTGTGTGTAGAGCACTCACAAAACATATGACCTAGTGAGGCTGACACCTATTCGCAAAGTTTAGGCAGTTTTAAATGAGATACATTAGATTGATGTAAAGATTTTTAGCAGTATTGTAATATGTTTTTACAGAAACTAAAGATGATTGTATTTTCTGAATAGCTGATTCAATTCTTTATCTAAAATCTAATAGAATGAGTATTTTCCCTTCCTACCCTGAGATAATATAAGGGTGAATTTCTTAAAAAGTGCTGATAAAAATAGAAATACTATTATACTTTTTCAAAACAAGCAAGTACTGCTTTAGGGATAGAGATTAGTGGAAGGCAAGAAAAAATACTGTAGGTATATTAGGTTTCACAAAATTTCTTACTTGTAAAGTATATAAAAAATAATGTGTTTCTGGAATATTATATTTGTAAGACAGCAGTTCAAAGAATAAATTCTGTCTTCTGTATAAAAAGATCTCAATAGGCCTGGATTCCTAGTGATTTCTATAAACTGAATACTAAATATATTAAAAAAAACACTGGACTATATGGTTATTACAATAATAATAATAACAATAACTTTTATATAGCAATTTAACAAACCCAAGAACACTTTACAAAGTATTTAAAAACAAATGAAGTCAGTATAGGACAGCTGGTAAAAGCATCCCTTAAAGTATTCCTTAAAAGTGCCCCACAGTGACTCCATATCTTAAGTTAATAGTGGACAATGAGATTGCTGGTTGATTGACAATAATTAACTGGAGCACATATCAAGGCATGCAAAGAAGCCTTCAAGCACAATTTAATCTCCATGGATAGCCAGGCCATGTATAATTTTCTTTGATTTCTATCCCCTTCAAAAATCTCAGTGTAAGTAGGTTTACAGTAATTGAAGAGAAAGTTGGGTTGTGCCATGCCACCTTCTTCTGCCTTATAAATTTGTGCAACCATTTATACCATATATCAAAGTGAGATATTTATTATTTCTCACTACATATAGTTCATTTTTACAAAAATTCTAAAGCACAAAAATGATTTACAAAAAATTACCTCACATAATAATAAACTATAATTATACAATGATAATTACACAAACAGCTGCTGCTGCCAGTGATGGAGGTGAGATTTGCACTACCCTGCCTTCTTGCTGGCAGTGCGTATTCTTGGTAGCTCTGGCTTGCTTCACACATGTTGTAGATTTAGCCAAAACCTACTATTACTATCCAAAGTAGAATCAAGTGGCACAGGTGATGAAATGAGATTTGGTCATCTTTCAGTTGTGTAATTATAAATCTTCAGGTGTCACATTAGAAATGTGTTTAATTTTCAATAGGCTTGCTACCCAGAATTGATTAATATTTTTTAGTCTTCATCACCATGTTACACTGACTGTGAGTCAAAATCTGAGGCAGCCATATATTTAGTGTTTTGGTCAAAGCATAATTAACTGATGAGTTGAAGTAAACCTGCCAGAAAAGCTAAAATAAAGTGATGGTTGAAAGTACACAGAGAGTTCCTGATCTTATAAATGCCTAATCCGAGTCTTGTATATGAATGCTAATTAAGTCAGTCAGTACATTATGTATAGTTAAATTTAAAAAAAAGTTCCCTAGGTTCTCAATTAGTACCCTAAATTATATAATTTAAGCCAAGAGTACAAACAAGACAATATGAACATTTCTAAACTAGATATTAGAAAGATGCAATGCCACAGAAATTGTTTGCACCATAACCAGCAGTTGACTTAATTTGAAAGGCTGGGTCCCACATTTTGTAACTTTGAAATCAATTTTGTACCACTAGAGGTCTCACAAGACACATTATTAATTAACTCAGCTATCTCAAAGACAATGGATCATGTCAATGGTTTTATTCAATGGATTATTTCAACAGTTTTACTCAAAGGCTGTACAAGTCATTCTGTTTATATCACATTTCATTTAAAACATCACAACAAGAATAATGAAGTAGAAGGTACCAAACATACTGTATAATGTGTTATAGAAGTACAGAGTTAGATTTTTGAACCATAATTTTGCTGTCTTATCATTTAAATTTAGTCTACACACCTGTAACAAAAAGAGAAAGAAAAAAAAAAACATAAAAATTATGGGTTAGTGGTACTACCTCACTGCTCCAGATTGTTAGGTTTTAAATCACAGCCTGAACATTACCTATATAGTCTGTATGGTTTTTGCTCATTCTCCCATTGTCTGTATGTGTGTTTCCTTCGCAGATTGACCCAATATCAGTGGTTGGGATATTTCATTACAATGTTCTCCAAAAGACTGGTGTCCCATTCAAAGCTGTTTCCCACCTTGTTGAATTTGCTACTGCTCCCACAACCCTGAACCTGACAGAAAACAGATGGATGGATGTAAAATGTTATTACTACATATATTATATACATGTAGGCCTATAAAATTATTAACATAATAACTGCACCTAAGTCACTAAGTGTTGAACATTTTCATATATATTTTTTTAATTTACATTTTCAGCAGATGTTTGGCCAGTTGAGAGAGAAGATGGAGACTTGTGGGGGGGCAATGTCAATGGGAACACTGTGAAAAGAAGTTAGAAGGACCCAAGATAACTACCATCTCTGTTCCTCCTCACCAGCTGTGATAACCCAGAAAAATTTCTTTCGAGTCCTCCTCCTTCAGCTAGGTAACGCCACCACCTCCAGTCCATAAATGATATATAACTCTGAAGAAATGCCAACACGGCACTGATTCAAGCATGTGAGTAATGGAGACATGCTGTTTTAATCGAAGCATGAGCTCACCAACATCCTTATATTGCTTTGTCTTTTATTACTTTTCCATTGCCTTAACAGCATTAAATGAAGCTTATCCACTTTGGACCCACAACCTGTCTTATAGCTTTTGTTTTTAAGGTGTATTCGTAGAAAGGTTGTATTTCTATAATTATTTATTCAGTTACTGCAAAAGATTTTCCAGGTAGTTGGTGGAAAATGTCATGCTTCTTGAATAGAACACACATGTGGAACAGAATTAATTTGTCTTGTTAACTACAGTATATACTGAATTATATCTATTGAACGTTGACTATTATATATTAATATTACATGAAAATGCCACCAAATTACAGGATAAGTCAGAAAATAGACCTGAACACACCACTAGTCTATCATAAAACTTACTGAAGCATATATACAGCGTAAGGACTTATTTAAAATTTGTAGTCAACCTATCATTAGGGAGGAAAATTAGATTACTATGAGAAAACTCCACGGTTTTATCACATTATTAGAACACCTGTGACATGTGCCTAACATGAAAAGTACCAATTAACCTTTTAGGTTCTTTTCTTAAAGGGGGATAAGAAGAAATGTCAAAACCACCTATACACATGTTACATGTAACTTCTATTATTGTACACTACATATTAAACTCTAGGGATCTCTATCAGCAGGCTATTTCGCTGACTAGGACTGTATATTACTTTTAGTCCTTTACTTCAACCCAGTTTATTATTAATACAGGTTTTCAAAAGAGCATACTCAATGTTCTAAAGGGACTGCAGCTAGACACAGAATCTAGTTTCTTGACTATGTGATTAGAAATTTGACAGAGACATTGTTTTAAGCTTTTACTTAAAAATCATATTCATTTACATAATAATAATAGCAATACAAATAATTATGCAATCTAGGCGGGTACATGTACTCATTGAGTCAGTCCCAGATAACATTTTCCAAGATGGCCCATTCACTTAGTTACAGATTATATATCCTTTTATCAAACCGTGAACAGAATTTTTTTTTCCAGAGAGTTAGAGGTCCTTTGCCAAGAACCCATCAACTGAACAGTAAAAGATAGCAAGCTCCATTTAATTGTCTATATTCAGCCTAAAGTCTCCTTCTAAAATGTCTTTTTTTTTTACAACTGAGCTTAGCTCTTTACAAAAGTCAGAAAAGTGACTGAAGTAAAATATCCATTTTAACCACAATGCACCAACTGAACTGAACTGAGAGAATTCTTTTAGAAAAGGTCTAATAAAATGCAGTCACTCTTTGCCTTTACCCCTGCATCCACAGAAGTGCACACAACTGGCTTTCTTTCTTTTAGCAGAGCAAACAGTATCTTAAAACAATGAAAATAGTACTATCAAATTAATGTCCATTCCCATGGGAATCAAGAGCTGAACTTTCTAAATCCTGCTTTGCTTTGCAGCTTTTCCAGAATACACTGTACTTATGTTCAGCATGACAGGACTTTCAAGGTGGAAGTATCAACCATATACTTACACAGACAATGAACAAATGTGGTGTCTGATCCTAAAATAAGAGGCAGCAGCAGTGCTACCTGGAAGTACTTTACAGAAACTCATAACTGGCCAATGTTAGAAGTGTACTGTTTCTTTCAAGACCTTATTTTCAGGCAATGTTTCAGAATAACAGTAAGATGCTTTAAAACATCACATATATCTAAACAGTTTGTTACCAGTCCATGAACTGGAGATTTTGAACATTTATTAGTTGCATATGAATGAGCAAGTATATTTTTGCTGAGATTAAACAAGTTTACTAGGTTTATTATTAAATATTTAATAAGTGATAATGGTGTTCAATAAGCACTATAACTTTTGTGATGTGCTTAAAGTGATTCAGAATTCATTCATTCATTCATTTAATGCATAACAAAACAAAAAGATCAGTTTACAACTAACCAGATACATGCTTCTTGTAAACATGCTGTATAACCTAAAGTGGTTAAGATTAATCTCTTATGTGTACCACTGATCCAAATTATGTTATGTACAGTCATGGCACAGGTAGCTGTAATGTGTGAACGAAATAATTATACAGTATTTAAGTACTGTATGCTGATACATAGGTCCAAAAGCAGTTTAAAAATACCTTTCAAAGAAATGGATGAAATAGTTGCTCACTTTGATGTATACATTCTTCCTTCTACTGCATTGCCTATAAATTAGCTTTGAATTAACATTAAAAAAAATGGAAAATTAGTGAAAGCCTAAATCCAAACACATTGTGTTCACCATGTGCAGTTTAAATCATCCATCCACTTATTTTGCTGTCCTGTTTATCCAGTTTAGTGCCATAGAAGACCAGCGTCTAAGTGCTTCAGGCCATTGCTGGGTCCTGTCACATAAACAAATATACAGAGCTTAAATAGAGTCACTAATTAACCTATCCTACAGTGTAAGAGGAGAACCTACACAGACATGGAAAGAACATGTTAACCCCAGACAGACAATATGCAGGATTGGAATTCAAACCTAAGATACTCAAGGCAGTAGTGTTAGGGATTGCACCACCATACATCTCCTATTTTAACCAGTCTACATATAATTCAACATATCCATAAGTTTAACATATCTGTAATTTTGATTATATATCTGTAATTTTAACCAGCCAAAATGTAATTATATATCTCTAATTTTAACTAGTTAAACATGTATTGTAGATATTTTAAATCAGTGTGGACAAACTGTAAATACATGTGGTAGTCTGCTGGGCTATCAGGTTTGCAAACCTTGACATTCAGGTGCACTTTCTGGTAGCCCAGTCTTATATACGATGTGAAGAGTTACTGGCATCTTTTTACAGCAATGTTTACTTGTAAAGTTTTGTTCTATTTGAGTGTAGCACTCCATCTTCCATCTTAATATAAACACAACTGACATCTTAAAACAGAATATTCTAGTAAATAGATTATCTTTGCAGGACGATGACGAGTAAAGACAAGGTTTGAGCCTGAAAAGCATGTTCAAACTCTGCAGTGCTTGAATTACTAGTAACAAGTAACCAGTCACAACCACCAGTATACCTGTTAGAAGCCCAATGTACATATTGGTTAAAGGTGAACATCTTATTTGTTATGAGATTCCTCTTGTGTCCTCTCCTTGACTACATAAGGTAATATCCTTTTTTTAATGAAGTATAGCCATCTGATTTAATCTGATAAAGGTTAAGGGCCATTTGCTAGGGCTGAATGAACCCTTGAAAAACTGTGACAAGACCATTGTTAGATCATTCAGACCATCACATGTGATCTACAAACTGTTTAATATTTAGATACTTCTCTTAAAGTAGTACGCCCTGTCAGTTGAAAAAAGTTACCTGCTGCATCCCTGTACATTTTTGTTTCCAAGCTGTACATTCCATGAAATTTCTCAACACTACATCAGTATTTGTTAGTCTACTAGATGACTAGGTGAATTAATAACATTAAAGTTTTTTTTTTTTAATTTGGGGAACGTGTATCGATGAATATCGAAAAAAATAATGTAGGCATGTATGTGAATTACTGCTTTCTTCATTTTCCCCTGAAACGAAATAAAGAATCTAATGTGTTGGTTTGATTCAATGATTTGCGGCTGCGCAAAACCCCAGAAAACTAGGTCCATTTTAACATAAAAGAAATGCTAACACGAACATTTTGACTGACTTCTACTTCAGCGCTTGTTATTATGTTGTTGTTATTTTCATCATACATCGTAAACGCTTGCGAACAATTCTGAAACTGTGCTTTTCAATTTAAATTAGCGAGCACGTGCCCACCCCTCGATTCATTGCCGAATAAACCTGGATTAGTCACATGACATCCCCAAAGCTCCCACAAAATTATTCGAAAATTACTGCATAGAAGTGCCTGGTGTCCGCTCCTTGGTATTGTTTTTGAGATACGCTGAGCGCTCCGCAGTATTCAAATTAAGACAACCCACCCCCTATACCTGGAAGGTTTGCGCAGTCTCACGACGGAGGTGCAATACAATTGCAAGTTACAGAAAAGATCAGGAGTTAGTACGAGGTGAGTATTTAATAATAAGTTAGACTAGCAAATGTTCAGTTCTTATCCACTCCATTTTTTTTTTAAAATGTGACAAGTTAGACTAGCAAAAGATAAAGTTCTGTCCCATAGCATTTTCAGTTTAAATCGTGTATTGTCTGTTTAAAACAGGGGTTCCCAAACTTTTGGACGTCAAGTACCACCTGGGGTTAGATGAGTTGCGTTGCATACCACCCGAATTTTTAACAAAAAAATTAAAAAGCAAGTACTGCAATGAATGATTAATTCTTAATTAGGTAATATAGAGCAAATTCACGACACTGACTACAATATTGAATGAATTTATGTTAGTACAACTGTGTAAAAGACGATTAAGTTTTCGTCAGTTAACACGATGCAAGTCCGTCGCCATTTTAAGAATGATGTTAAAATTTGGATTGGTCTCTCCTTTAACTTTGAGTTTTGAAAAATAAACCAACCCCAAGGTGTTCATAAATTGAAAACAGTACAGTTGAAGGTCACTTTTTTTTTTCTTTTTTCTTTGCATGCAACATTTTTTGCTAAAAAATGGAGCTCAAATTAAAATATTACACCAACTTGGAGGATAGTGTGTCATTCAGCCCCTTACAAACACATCAATCTGTCTTATTTTCCCAGACTAACAGAATGTAAATTATTTAAGACCCCTCTAGCCCTAGAACCTGCTCTGTATATCTGTGGTCATGTGTATGAAGAAGACTCTATGTGAAATGTACACGTGTCAGGTTTCATCTGTGTTTTAGGTGCTAGGTATGGGGTGGGGGTCTAATTGGGTCCCCCAAATTACCTTATGGACACCCTGAAAATCAACATTGTGGGATCCCTGGAAAGAAAACACATACCTCGTAGTGTTAAAAGTCACCAATTGCCTTTTACTGAGTTTGTAAAAAAAAATATCTCGGCATAGGTAGGACTGGAAGCAGTGGTCTGTTAGTGCTACATATGCCAATGTAAGTGCTGGAGAGGCAGCAACCATTCTTCAAGGAAAGAAAACGCATCTTTTAAGTTGAGAGAGTTCCAGAAAGAGGAAAAAGTTATAAATAAATTGAACTTGCGCTGGGCACCATGTCAGAGATAACAAAGCGTGTGATACCATGATACTGATGGAATACAATCTTAAGACTAGCTACATCTTCCTAGTTTTATATTTCTCATTTTGTTTCTTGTGGTCCATAAATCAGACAAGTGAATTAATCCGCCTTCTCAGTCTCATGGCATATAGTTTTGCTGCTTGTTACTTAATAAACAAACCCATTATTATTAACCTATGGCAGCGTTGTTGAGAAGGTTTCAATGTAGAGTTTTGCACTGGTACTGAAAATTAAACCCACTCTTATCCACTTCAGCTGAACCCTTTCCCACTAGTCCATATTGCAGTTCAACCCAAACACACCCATGCCTGCTATACTTTGAACCCTAAGACACAAAACCCACTGCAGTTTGTTTACAAACCCACTCCTGAGATTTCCATTTCCTGATGTCGTACATATGTTTGTTTTTATTTAATCATGAACAAAACAACAGTCCTTAGTAAACAATAGATGGTTGTGTCCAAATGTATTTTATTTGTAACAGCTAAACTGTAATGTGTACAGATCGCAGCATATGCATTGACTTTATATAGTTAGGGAAGCAAGTTCTCATGGTTTTCTTCCAACATCTTAAAGATGAATTTCTGATAAGAATATATTGTGTGAATCTGCCTACTGTTTTTCATTTGTGTTAACTACTTTGTGCATGGTTTATGAATGAGACTTCACTATATTAGTTAGTTGTCTGGTTGGATTTTTCCCTCAATAAACAGCTAAGTGAGGGCTAGCTGGTTCTGGATTACATGGTGTTGGGTAATTTTGTGTCATTGAATCAGTTTTATTTTTTTTTATTAATTTTATTACAATCAATACATAGCAATCAAGTTTTTACAAAAAAAAGAACAGATCGATCCCCACCCCTGAGAGAGAGAGCAAGCCAAACGGTGTAAAATTTAAGGCTTGTAAAAATACCTAAATTAATAAATTCTCTGTGCTTTATAAACTTATTTTAAAATATTACTGATTAGATCCTGCCATGTTTTGAAAAAAGTCTGTACGGATCCTCTAACTGAGTATTTGATTTTTTCCAATTTCAAATAGTATAACACATCGGTTTCCCACTGACTTAAAAGAGGAGAGTTTGGGTTCTTCCAGTTTATCAGAATAAGTCTGCGTGCCAACAGTGTAGTGAATGCAATCACAATTTGTTTGTCTTTCTCCACTTTAAGCCCCTCTGGAAGAACCCCAAACACAGCTGTTAATGGGTTAGGAGGGATTGTGAGCCCAAGGCTGTCTGAGAGGTAATTAAAAATTTTTGTCCAGAATAATGCTAATTTGGTGCAGGCCCAGAACATGTGACTCAGTGAGGCTGGGGCTTGGTTACAACGTTCACAGGTTGGATCATGCCCTGGAAACATTTTGGAGAGCTTTAGTCGAGACAGATGTGCTCGATATATAATTTTGAGTTGTATAATTGTATGCTTTGCGCATATGGAGCTCGAGTGAATTCTCTGCATTGCTACTTTCCACTCCTTTTCTGATATATTAATTGAGAGGTCTTTTTCTCAGTGTCCTCTTGGATCTTTGAAAGGAAGGGGTTGTAAAATGATTTTATATATTGTAGAGATGGAGTCTAATTCCTTAAAATTGAGCAATATTTTTTCCAGCGTGGATGAGGGTGCAAGATGAGGAAAATCTGGAAGGTTCTGTTTAACAAAGTTCCTGATTTGAAGATAGTGAAAGAAATGTGTAGCTGGAATGTTAAATTTGGAATGTAATTGTTCATAGGATGCAAAGACGTTGTCTATATAAAGATCTCTAAGCAAGTCAATTCCTAATTTTTCCAGATATTAAAACTGCATATGTTTGTGAAGGTTGAAAGAGGTGGTTCTCTTGCAGGGGTGCCACAGATAGAAGCTTCTCCGTCTTAAAATGCTTTCTACATTGGTTCCAGATTCTAAGTGAGTGGAGCACAATTGGGTTATTAGTGTATTGCCGATAACGTGTGTTTATTGGAGCGCAGAGCAGGGAATACAAAGAAGTACTGCAGGATTTTACTTCTATTGCGGTCCATGCCTGTGCATGTTCTTCTATTTGTGTCCAGGTTCTTATCGCCTGTATATTTGCCGCCCAGTAATAAAACTGGAAGTTAGGTAGAGCCATGCCGCCTTCTGCCTTTTGTCTTTGTAGGGTCGCTCTTTTGATGCGTGGATGTTTTGAATATCAAATAAATGAGGTTATTGTTGAATCTAATTGCTTAAAGAATGATTTATTAATGTATATTGGGATGTTTTGAAATAAAAAAAGGAGCTTAGGAAGAATATTCATCTTAACAGTGTTAATTCTTCCAGCTAGTCTGAGATGAAGGGTTGACCATCTATGCAAGTCTTGTTTAATTTTTTCCATGCAGACAATGAAATTTTGTTGATATAGAGCTTTATGTTTACTTGTGATGTTTACCCCTAGGTATTTAAATCAGTTTTATTTTTAATATGACATTTAAGTCCCAGAATAAAATGAACTTGTGTTCAGCATGACAAGACTTTCAAAGTAATGCATTTTACCTGAAATCTGTCAGTTGAAAAGGTTAAAGAATCACCCAAACATCCACATAGACAATGGAAAAAAATTGTGGTGTTTGCTCCTGGGATGGTGAAATTATGAGATATTAGTAGCGCTGTTGCCTTTTGGCATTATTTTACCTCCTCTCTGAACTATGAATGGTCAATGTTAAAATTGTATTGTTTCTTTCAAGACTTTTTTAGGTCAATTTCACAGAATAACAGTAAGATGTTCATGGGATGCTCATTTTGAGTATTTATTGGTTCAGTGTGAATAAGCAAGCATAATTCTCCTGAAGTTAGGTTAAAGAAGTTTATAAGGTTTATTACTAATTATTTAATGAGTCATAAAGATGGTGAATTAGTAGTTGGGGTTTCATGTATAAATGGTGCGTATGCACAAAAATATTGTGTACGTCCATTTCCACTCTGACTTCAAGATGTATAAAAACTAAGCGTAGTGTAAAGCCACACACGTTTTCACAGTAGCCTCACACCTTTCATACGCACTTTTCTGCTTGGTTTTGTAAACTGGCAACCTGCAGTGTCAAAGCAGTGCTACTGTTTCTGTGTCATTTACATTTCTTTTTCATATTCGTATCCATGACATGAATGTTATCAAACACACTGAACATAATCGCATATCGTTTACAAATTTAATTCACTTGATTGTTAGCATTCTGTAGCAATATAATGGTACATGGAATGGCCAAATTATTCCAACTACCATAGCTGCATTAGCATTGTTAGAAGACTTCATATGGAAGAATTAGAAGAGAGCGTGTATTTATAGATGATGACTGACTTCAGAGTCCATTTTGATTTCCAAGTGCTATCCTCTTAGAGCTGTGTACTGAACTGGCACTGGCATAAGAAAGGCAGACTCTGAGGAATGCTATCTGCAACTTTGTTCACTCGGTTTTCTACAAAACCTGAACTTGGGTATTTCACAAACATTACTGAGCCGTGCCAATGGTGATATTATCCACTTGTCATCCAGATAGATAAGATTCCCTTACACTGTGGTTGAACTGGAAAATATCAAAGTGCAATTTGCAGCAACGTCCAGTTTTCCAAATGTAATCAGAATGGTCAGCTGCATGCACATTGCTTTTGCATTGGTGCCGGACAAGTTGCATTAGCCTGGGATGAATCGCCAAAAGAATGAGCTAGCATTACATCATTTATAGCAGGAGGAGGAGGTTGGGAGCATGCACTGATACAGCACATTACCTGAACCATCTCAGAATCCCAATTTAGGAACGGAGTGCAGCTGTGCAATGGGTGACACCTCAGCACCACACTAGTTAGAATGGAATGGAACAGTGTGAGGTTTTTGTTACAGTGGCTGGAGTGCCAATCCTGCCACCATCCCCCAAGTTTTCCCTGCAGGTTGGAGGACCTGCTTGCAGGAGTGCCTATAAGAACGGCAACTCTGCATAGTTATAGGCGCTTTCTCCAACTAGTGCGGCAAAAGGCAAGCAATCCTTTTAGGGAGATAGCAAGTCACCTCAAAGAGCCATGTAAAGAGCACAGAATCAATCCGATGTGGTGCTCGCCACCAACGCTGCACTATAAAGGTTTCTTAAGAGAGTTAATTTACCTATGAAAATAGAAAGCATTTCCACTCTAATGTGCTGCCCTATAGTGCACAGAAAGTGTGTTGCATTGTATGTAGTGTGCTGCATAATGTGGCACACAATAGTGACTTGCCCATGCCTGAAGAGATGTAGTATGAAAAACTGACCCACCAAATGATCAGCCGAATTGGACAGCGTTACAACTTCATTTGAATGTAATTAGCAGAATGTAGAAACAGGTAATCAGATGCAGCATTTACTTGTTAACCAGTTCATTTAATTATTAGTCCATATCACATAGTACAGCCCTTATACTCCTTGGTTCATTTGCCACATCTCTTACAGCCACCATTTATGAACTTTGTGACTCCAGAACAGCGTCCATCAGTACACAGTCAGATGATCACCCAGTGGTTTCCGAGGCAGAGGTGTCTGCACAGTAGCCCCATCACTGCCTGGAGTCATGTTTCAGCTTTTGTAGTATTGTCTGAAACAGAATAAACAGATAGTGAAGAGTTTACTTCAGTAGAGTTTACTAATACAGTATATGGCTCCAAAAATAGTTTTCAAAAAAACCTTTTAAACAAATGAATGAGACTGAGTGCTTCCTTTGATGTATAAATCCTTCCTTTCATTATATTATCAATAATTTAGTTCTGACTTAAACTAAGAAAATATTGGAAAACTAGTGAAAGCCTAGATTAAGATACTTTGTACAGTTTAAATTGCCTATCCATTCAGTCATTTTTTCCTGACATGTTTATCCAGCTGAGTGTCATAGGAGACCAGTGGCTATTTTTGACAGCTTTGGGTACAGGGACAGGGCTTCAGTCAATCGCAACATTTACTCACATACGCACCCATACAGGGCCAATATAGAGTCACTTATTAACCTCCCTTTGATGTATAAATCCTTCCTTCCACTGCATTGCCAATAAATTAGCTTTGAATTAACATTAAAGAAATGGAAAATTAGTGAGAGCCTAAATCCAAACACATTGTGTTCACCATATGCAGTTTAAATCATCCATCCACTTATTTTACTGTCCTGTTTATCCAGTTTAGTGTCACAGGAGAGCAGTGTCTAAGTGCTTCAGGCCATTGCCGGGTCCTTTCACATACACAAACATACAGAGCTTAAATAGAGTCACTAATTAACCTATTCTACAGTGTAGGAGGAAAACCTACACAGACATGGAAAGAACAAGTTAACTCTAGACAGACAATATGCAGGATTGGACTTCAAACTTTAGATCCACAAGGCAGCATTGTTAGCTACTGCACCACCATACTACCCATATTTTAACCAGTCAATATACAATTAAACATATCCATAGGTTTAACATATCTGTAGTTTTAAATACATATGTTAAACAATCAAAATTTAATTACAGATCTCTAATTTTAACTAGCCAAAAACATGCATTGTAGATATTTAATTTTTTGCAATTCAAATTTAGATTTTAAATATGACCAGTCAAAGAATGCATTTAATTTCAAATTGGCTTGCCATAGATAACTGGTTCTCAATCTTGGGGACATTATGTGGTTCCAGGTTTTTGTTCCAACTGTCTTCTATTTTTATTTGGACTCCTAGTTCTATTAGGCAAGTTATTTTCTAGTTTCTGTGTATTTGAGTTAGTGTGAAAACTATAGAAATAAGTTTAGTAAAGTTTTATTACAATGCCATATGTACCAAACATTTATGTATATTATAATGAGATAATTTTTGTGTGTGTGGTGTTGGTTTTTTTTTTTTTTTTTTCTTCTTTAAACTTTGTTTTAAGATTGTCATCACGGTCTTCATTTTGCTTTCCTAGCTGCTCCAGATATATTCACAGTTTACTAATTAGCGAGTCTGAAATGGAAGTAGTTTATATTCTTTCAGCATTCAATGTCATTTGACTGTGTGTCTGTCCTGCTTGTTTCTAATTGTTGTCATCATGATACATGTAAGAGAAACAAACTACACAGAAAAATGGTAGATTAATTGAAAAAACACAAAAGTTAAGCCTTTAACGCTAAATTAAAAAAAAAAAAATCATAAAATGGAAAAAAATATCACAATACTCTGCTTTTCTGAATGCAGAATAAGAAAAGTGAAAAAGCAGTTAATTAAATGAGATCATTTAGATGGTAAAAGTCGCATGAGATCCACAGGATTAAATTAAGGAACCACTGCCATCGAAGAGTCCTTATTGTTGGTTCTGTGTCTTATTTTGCTTTGATAAATGTTGTGTAGCAACCTTGGGTATAATTAAGGAGCTACATTAATAAAACTTTTATTGTTATGTACTTATTACAGTTAATTGATGACACTAAAATGTCCTCTGATTTATGAGTACATGTACTCCACAGACTGGTATTCCCTATCTAGAGTTGTTTTTCTGTGGTGCCATTGGTTAATATAAAGAAAACAGAACTAAGTATTAAACTTTTTCAAAGAGGACTCGTAATATAAAAAGCAAACTGCCACATCACTCAATAATAAGCCCATCAGTAATTTTATCCTTTAAGCATTCTGATCCACCATCATTGTACATGCAGCTACAGCTTCAGATAACTCGGCAGTCTTTTGAACATGGAGACATTATTTGCTTATTATATGAAATGGATTTCTTGCATCATACTGTTATTACATATACTGTTAATTCAAGCAGATTGTTATACTTAAATTTTAAATATGCTTCTTTGCTTTGGAATAAGGATTCCTTTTTCAGAAATTACTAAGAAAAAGCCAAACTACCTGTTGTATTCCGTTTCTTCACTTGACTCTCCTCATTCTTTGTCAAGAGTCCTGCCTTGAATTCAAAAGACTCGTATTATGGTATTGATTTTCCTGTTAATAATGTGCACTGAATTTTCCAGAAGTATGTATTTAACAATGTTTTAGCAAGAAATGCATGTGTTTTTCAATTTTGAACAGGCAAACTGCATAGCTGGTATGGATTATGCAACACCAGAATTTTGAGATTTTTATTTTCTTTTTTCATGGACATTGTTTTCCAACTTACAGCATTGGTAGTCATTGAGTTCTATCATATCAACAATTGTTTTCCATTCTACTTGAAAATGTAAATTAATTTTGTTTTTTTATTTTGGTCATGACATTCTGGATATAAAATTAAACTGCCTCCGGCCCTGCAAATTGTCATCCAACTTTCAGGGAAATCTTAGGGGTTGGTGGCAGGTTTGGCACTCCAGTCACCATAAAAACTTCACTTAGCTCTGAAACGGCAGACAGGACTCCTTTCTGCTCTCCGTGGAAATAGCTCTGCTGGAAGGTTGCACGCATTATACAGGGAATGAGGGAAAGCCCCAGGGAACCTCATCCCTGGAAGAGTCGAAACCGCTGGAGAGGCAGTGGGGTCAGGCCTTTTGGGGATCGGAACTGATGAGAAAGAGAAGTGTCCCTTCCCTAGCACTGATCCCTGAGGAACACCTCATTTGGAATCACCTGATTCTTAAAAAAATTTTTCTTGTACCATAACCCTTTGCTTACTATGTTTAAGCCATTTTAGGGATATTGGACTTATTTAGGAGTTAGTTATAAACCCCCTAATCATCCATGTACATCATTTTGATATTAAAAACTAAACGTTTAGAGTGGGATAGTGTAGTCATAGGAGAACTTTAATTACACAAAATATTAACTGGGCTAACCTTAAAAACACAGTATCTGATCAGAATCCCTCTTATTCACAATTACTTAACACTAGAATTACCAAAGCCTACGAAAAAAACCCGTAAACCTGGCCCATCTTAAATCCATTTGCAACATCAGCGTCTTTTTGTCTTGTAAATGTGTCGATAAGCCCAAGCAGCAAACAGCCTGCTGGGGAGAGTGCTGATTCAGTAGTCGCGACCGCGCACATAAAATCTGTTGCTGGGGATACGCCACACATACAATAATCGGCTCCACGCCACCACTGGACGCCTGGCATCTTTTTTTGGCAACAAGTTCGTTTATGTTTGGTGTGAGGTTCTGTGTTGTGGAGATTCTCAGGATGGATTGCAGGTGCTCATCAGTGAGGCGACTCCTGTGTGCTGTTTTGTTAGTCGTCATCACTGAGAAGAGCTTCTCACACAGATATGTGCTACCAAACATGCACAAGGTTCGAGCCGCATGTAGACAGACTTTTTTTGTTCTTAAAAGTCACCAAAGCGACGTGCAAACTCAGTGCGCTCAGTTTATCAGCAAAGTGCGTATTTTGGGAACACCGTAGTGACGACTTGGTTCAACATTACTTGGCAACAGGGAAAGTGGGGCAAGTTGCACTGGTGCATTTGTGTCTCCCATAAAAGCAGCTTCACTTGAAATCACTTTGTGATTGTGCACGGGTAAAAACGTCCGCTGAAGTGTCAGATTCTTATTTAATTCTTCTGCTTTTTGTATCTTCTGCATTGCATTCAGGTCTTTCAGGTTACCCTGATGTTTTGTCTCATAGTGCCATCTTAGATTAAATTCTGTAATTACAGCCACATTAGCTCCACAAATGAGACAAACGGGTTCAGTAAACATATACTCAGCCTCCCATCGGTTTTTAAAGGCTCTATTTTTTATAATCAACTTTTCTCTTCAGCATCGTGTGAGCTAGCTTCGCAATAACTTGCAGCATCATAAGCTAGACTTGATTAACGCGGTAAGTGTTCGGCAAGGCAGCTGAAGCGCTGCATTATGGGATCTGTAGTTTATTGTGTTGCCAGCGCTTCATATACCCGGGCCATTAATAACAATAATACAGTATATAAAATGATCTCGGGCGGATATAATTAGACGCCGGGCGGATGTGGCCCGCCCCTTGAGTTTGACACATATGGACTAAATAGAACTTGAAAAGATATATTTTTTCAAATGTGATCGCGCAATTCAGATAGAGTTGACGCGCACTTCAGCCTGCATGCCTCAATAAGTCATCCTCCCCTCGCTCTTACTTTTTTACCGTTCATCTAATGAATACACTGAGTATGGCTTTATCAAAACAATCATTGATGGCGAATAAAGTATCCATTATTCGAGTATGTAGATCGGGATATATATATACATATACCCGTGTATCGCAGCGGAGACGTAGTGTGTTAAAGAAGCTATGAAAAAGAAAAGGGAACATTTTAAAAATAACGTAACATGACTGTCAATATATAGTAATTGTTTTGTGAGTTTTATTGAATGTTGCTGTCATCAAGGATTTGATTATCATTATTTCTTTCAATCAGGGTCGTATTTGTAGGATGTGTTGTGTTCAAGTTACATTCCGTGTTTGTCAATCGTTGTAAAGATAAGAGGTTTCATTCATCGATTAGTTCCTTACTGCATCAATAAACACCTCGTCTTCCTTTTTATCTGAGATGTGACAAACTGCATGAACAGGTTTTTTCTTTTTTACACTGTCTTCCTTTAGCAGGACATTCACTTTTTCCACCGTGTGCTTTGTTTCCGCAGTAGCTGCACTTATGAATATGATTGTATGTATAAGACGCTTCATATTTTTTTGCTGCCTTCTCAATTGTGTAATTCGGTTTTTGTTCAGCACTCTTTGGAACTGTTGCTTTTTGTCTGTGCACTGCGTCAGTTCACGTGAGCCGCTTGGTGTTCTTGCATCGAAGGTTCCCAGCTGTGCTGGTGCCATCTCGTGTAATGTCAGCTAAGACCCGGCACTTAAAAGTTTCTCTCGCAGTTTCAATGAGTTTGTGCCAAACACCACCCTGACCATCTCATCTTCCTCTGCATAAGCACAGTCCTTCACCCGTGAATATTTACCGGCAGTGTTTGTATTGGATTGCCGCTGATGGACGGCCTTATATGGGCAGGCACTAAATTACAAACGCTAGTGGCAGCCTGTCTATGAACTTAATTTAATATAAATTTACGGTTCACGCCGTGCTTTGTTTCCGCAGTAGCTGTACTTATGAATATGCTTGTATGCATCATTTGCTTCATAATGTTTTTCTGCCTTCTCAATTGTGAAATGGCGCTTTGTGCTCATCGCTGTTTGGAGTTCTTCCTTGTTCTCTACGCATTACGTGGGAGGCGGATGATGTCACACCTAAACTCCCCCACGGCTATCTCCAACTCAACTCTATTACATTATATGGAGAAAAATAGCTTCCAGTTATGACCCTTACGCGTAGAATTTCGAAATGAAACCTGCCCAGCTTTTGTAAGTAAGCTGTAAGGAATAAGCCTGCCAAATGTCAGCCTTCTACCTACACAGGAAGTTGGAGAGTGAGTGAGTGAGTGAGGGCTTTGCCTTTTATTAGAATATATATATATATATATATATATAAGGCAAAGCCCTCACTGACTTTGCATTCCAAGCAAAGGGGAACTTCTGTCAATGCATGATTTCCTGGTACACCGATTACATTGATCAGCGCTTCCCGATTCATTTTATTCTCGCACCCCCTTGGTTTGAGAAGTAGTATGAAAAAATATGAGGTTAACACAGAAAAAAATCACCAATTAAAGCTTTATGAATAATCAATACTTTATTCGCCATCAATAATTGTTTTGGTAAAGCCACACTCAGTGTAATCCTCCTTCCATTTTATTATTTTTCCTCCACTAGCCAGGATTAAATGAACGGTAAAAAAGTAAGAGCGAAGCGAGGGTGACTCATTCAGTCAGGCAGGCGACAGCTCAATAGCTCGAATTTGGATATAAGTAGGTTCTATTTAGTTGCCAGAAATAGCTTTGGTAGGAATGGAAGTTGAATTTAGTCTTTAAATTTCTATGGTGAAGAACAATTTATGCAATGATGACTAAATTTAACTATATAAAGTCAAAACTTGTATATATAAAGTCATTCCCGATTTTTTTATATATATATATATGTGTATGTGTGTGTGTGTGTGTGTGTGTGTGTATATATATATATATATGTGTGTGTGTGTGTGTGTGTGTATATATGTATATATATATATATATATATATATATATATATATATATATATATATATATATATATATATATATATATATATATATATATATATATATATATATATATGACAGCAACACTCATCACTCACAACAGTGAAAAAACAATTACTTTGACAATCATGTTACGTTATTTTCAAAATGTTTCCTTTTTTTTTTCATTACTTCTTTAACACACTGCTTCTCTGCTACGAAGCGCGGGTATTTTGCTAGTCTATACTAATAAAAGACAAAGCCCTCACTGACTCACTCACTCATCACTAACTCTCCAACTTCCCATGTAGGTAGAAGGCTGAAATTTGGCAGGCTTATTCCTTACAGCTTACTTACAAAAGTTGGGCAGGTTTCATTTCGAAATTCTACATGTAACGGTCGACAACGTCCGCCATGTTGAACTTTCTTCTTCATGGCCCCATCTTCACGAAATTTGGTAGGCAGCTTCCCTGCGCTAACCGAAACCAATGTACATACTTATTTCGTGGTATGATGCCACTGTCAGCCGCCATATTGAACTTTCCAACGTCACTAATTCTCCAACTTCCCGGGTAGGTAGAAGGCTGAAATTTGGTACTTATTTCGGTGGTATGATGCCACTGTCGGCCGCAATATTGAACCTTTCAAAGGTCTTTGTTACTTATGGGCCTATCTTCAAGAAATTTGGTACGCGGGTTCCCAACGCTAACTGAATCCTACTTGCGTACATATATACGTCCATAGCCTGCAACTCGGTCACCCTGTGAGGCGGCGTTGGGTCCCCCATCCCAATACCTCCCACGTTGTTGGCTGCCTGCCTGCCTATATAAGGCCGTCCGTCACTCCAGTCTCTACATTCCCTTCCTTGCTTCGCCATGGGATTCACGTCTCCCTGCTGATAACTACAGCCTTTTTATTTAATCCACGGCTTCTCTGCTGTTTTATTGTTCATTTATTACGATTATAGTTATTGTGTAGGTATTTTAGACTTACTTTACATTGTTCAGGTACCCATGTCCTTTATCATTCCAACCGTACCCCAATTAACATGTCTATCGAGGTGATCACCATCAATCAAAGAACTGTCACCTACTGAGTGGTTTCCATGCCCGGAGATGGCACCTACCTTTTTCATTCTCTTTGTTACATATTGCACGGCCATATCAGGCTCACTCTTGATATCCGCAGGAACATTGTGTCTTATGTATTGAATGACTGGGACAGGTTCAAGGTGTGGACTGATGACGGTACAGGAGATAATTATATTACACAGGAGCACTATAAGCGTAAAATGCTTAAGTCCTTCACCTATGGATCTGCATGTGAGTTGATGGCTGCCGCTGAATTGTTCGCTTGTCGCTTTCAAGTGTACCGAAATGGCCAAATATTTTACACTTTTCGACAACCGCCAATGCCTCTTAAACATCTTAGATTCACAGGTGACGTTTTCAGTAGTGGACACTTTAATGTTTATGAATGTTTAAACTCTCAAAAGCTGGATGCGAAGTTATTGATGAAACCGGTTGTGTGCTTACAACGCTTGACAGATCCTGAATGTCCCTTTAACACCAGTCCCACAAATACTGTCGTAATTGAAACAAACCATGAAACTCAAACCGATTATGACAGCAGCAATCCAAGCTGTGAGATTTGAAACAAGATTACTGTTCACATGGCCAACTGTATGTTGCATGCTCGAGTAAGCTCAGCGCTCAGCTTGGTCATATTACAACCGGAGGGCTGAACTCACAATGTGGTATACAAAGAGATCCTTAACAAATAATTATTGGTATATTTTCCCTCAGTTTAAAAAGGTTTAAATTTCTTCTTAATAAAAATTTTAATGTAGTACTTCGCTGCTGCAAAGCGCGAGTATTTTGCTAGTATTAAAAATAAAATAGAAACGTATATGACAATACAGTAAGTATCTATACTAATAAAAGGCAAAGCCCTCACTCACTCACTCACTCACTCACCACTAATTCTCCAACTTCCCGTGTAGGTAGAAGGCTGAAATTTGGCAGGCTCATTCCTTACAGCTTACTTACAAAAGTTGGGCAGGTTTCATTTCGAAATTCTACGCCTAATGGTTATAACTGGAAGGTATTTTTCTCCATTAACTGTAATGGAGTTGAGCTGGAATGACGTGGGCGGAGTTTCGTGTGACATCATCACGCCTCCCACGTAATCACGTGAACTGACTGTCAACGCAGTGCATAGAAAACCAGGAAGATCTCCAAAAAGCGCTTAACAAAACATGCATTATTTAATTGAGAAGGCAGCGAAATAATAAGAAGCGAGCGAGTGACATATACTACCATATTCATGAGTGCTGCTACCTCGGAAAGAAAGCAAGGTGTAAACCTAAACTTTAAATTAAGTTCATAGACAGGCTGCCGCTGGCGTTTCTCATGCCCACAGGTAATGCGGGATACAAGTTTAATGAGAGGACGCAGGATATAAACGAGAGGTTTGATCACTTTGTAACTAAGTTAAAATTGCAGGTGAAGGGGTGTGCTTATGCAAATTCTGAGAGACTGCGTTTGTGGGGGATTGACAGTTAAGGCGGGTGGGGGAGTCACGTCATCATCTCCCCTCCCATTCATCTCATTTCGGTCTGAGCTGAGCTCCGCCGTCTTTCGAAGCAACTTCGTCACACTGCCACCAAATACTCCCAGAAAAATCCACAAGTTAATACACACACTGTCTCTAGAGTTTCTACACACTGAATCCTCCAGGCACTACTTACAAAAGGTCACATTGACAATCGTGTTACGTTATTTTTAAAATCTTTCCTTTTCTTAGCACAAGCACAGCTGAGAAGCTTCGGTGCATGTGCTCCATAACGCGTTAAAAAATAATGCATTTAATCACACTTTGCAATACAAGCAAAGGGTAACTCTTGTCAATGCATGCTTTCCTGGTACACCGATTACTTTGATCAGTGCATCCCGATTCATTTTACCCTCGCACCACCTTGGTTTGAGAAGAAGTATGAAAAAATATGAGGTTAACACAGAAAAACAGATCACCAATTCAAGCTTTATGAATAATCGATTCGCCATCAATAATTGTTTTGGTTAAGCCATACTCAGTGTAATCCTCCTTCCATTTAATAATTTTTCCGCCACTAGCCATGATTAAATGAACGGTAAAAAAGTAAGAGCGCGAGGTGACTTATTTAGGCAGGCATATATATGACAGCAACACTCATGACAATGTCAATCATGTTACGTTATTATTAAAATGTTTCCTTTTCTTTTTCATTACTTCTTTAACACACTACTTCTCCGCTGCGAGGCACGGGTATTTTGCTATATAAATATATATTTATATGAATGACCTCCAAAGAGCGCTGAGACTTTTGATATCGTGAACGTGTCTGCAAAAACTGGGGTCTCCTGGCCAGCAAAGGTCGAGCAGCCAGCGCGCGTGCATAGCTGTGCCAGGATTTGAGACGCTGACTGCGCTTCTGCCTTAATTCAAAGTAAGCACTTTTAATTTTTTTCATCCTCCCCCTGCGCTATAGCCCAGACAAGTGCAAACACGGGACCCCTTTTCTACACCACGGCAAAATAATATTAAGGCGATTCACACTTTCTTTTTGCACGTATACGATTATCAGGTCCTCACCTCGGATTATGAATCACAGCCGATTAATGGCGGCGACGTCTCACCAGTCTACACAATTCCCACCGCGACTGTCCCCAAAAGGCGATCATAACGTCAGCGAACACATCTCTCTATACTATATAAAAGAAAAAGGCAACTTTACTTTCTTTACACCTTTTTTCCTTTTATCCCAAACCAAAGCCTTTCTCTCTAACACTGCAGAGGACACAAAACAAATTTTCTTTAAATGCCGGTAAGGCACATTACCAGAGGCACACATTTGAACGTTCACATAGAAAATGTAATTTCTATACCACAGCCGTCGTGTAGCGCCTTTCAAAAGGGATCTACTACCGAGAGATGATCCATATATATTTTAGCTGCTGTTAGTTACTTACATGTTGTGTTACACAGTCTCTAAAATATAGTTTACCCGCAACCACTCCATTAGTGCTCAATGTACCTGTACTTCTTAAAACGTTAATGTTTTACTGTTTAATAACTTATAGACTATATTTTATTATTTTTCCCTTGCACTCAGTAACCAAAGCTATACACACACATATAGACACATACAAACATACACAGAAGTATATGTATGTGTATGTGTGTATATATATATATATATATATATATATATATATATATATATATATATATATATATACACACACACACACACATACATACATACATACATACATACATATACATACACACATATATATAATTTGTGTGTATGTATGTATGTGTGTGTATATATGATGTAGATAGGTATGTATATATATGTAGATATGAAGATATGTATGTGTATATATATGTATGTGTGTGTGTGTGTGTGTGTATATATATTACAGCAGCAATGCAAGCTGTGAGAAAACAGTAAAAAGGAGGCGTGTCAGACGTCGTGGTACATTTTCTGATGCAGCTACGAAAACAACTTCGTGACGCTGTCGCCAAATACACAAAACAATTACTTTGACAATCATGTTACGTTATTTTCAAAATGTTTCCTTTTCTTTCTCTTTCCTTCTTTAACACACTACTTCTCTGCTGCCAAGCTCGGTGTGTATATATATATATATATATATATATATATATATATATATATATATATATATATATATATATAGATATATATATATATATATATATATATATATATATATATATATATATATATATATATATATATATATATATATATATATATATATATATATATATATATATATATATATATATATATATATATATATATATATATATAGATAGATAGATAGATATGAGAACAACACTCATATCAATGACAAAACAATTACATTAACAATCATGTTACGTTATTTTTAAAATTTTTCCTTTTCTTTTCAGTACCTTCTTTAACACACTACTTCTCCGCTGCGAAGCGCGGGTATTCTGCTAGTAATTAATATTGCCTTAGTGTAAAACTTTATAACAATCTGTAATACACAATATCTGAAGAAGATATTTAGGAAAATGTTTTTATTTTTTTATCTAAAGAAATTTTTCAATAAAATTTCATTATATACATCATTTTTTGTAAACACTCTTGTTCAGGACCATCTACAACGTTGACAACAACATCTGTAAAACTTCTTACTCTTGATAATGCAACATATAACTGACCGTGGCTGAATACTGGTTCTGACAAGTAAATGGCAACTTTTTCTAAGGTTTGCCCTTGAGCTTTATTAATTGTTATGGCAAAGGCTAATGTAACTGGAAATTGTCGCCTTCTTATGGTAAAGGGTAAATTAGTAGAGGGTAGAGCCGAATCAATACGGGGAATATTCTGACGCTCATTTTCTTTTTTACAATCGATCTATTTGCTTGTATTTTTCTTTCTTTTTCAGCCTTTCTTTTGTTGATGTTTACTTGCTGAGCTGACCGTTCTTACAGGAGATGTTGCTTAGCCTATATACAATTTGAGTGTCTGTGTCTTTTGTCCTACTTGACGTGTCCTTTTTTTTTTTTTTTGGGTGGCATGTTGTTAGTAGTTAGTTAGTTAGTAAACATGCACAGGGCAGTATGTGTGGCGTCTCCCCAGCAATGGATTTTATGTGCGTGGCCGCAACTACCCAATCAGCACTCTCCCCAGCAATGCTGTCCTTTATTTGCTTATCATGCGCGGCCGAAGCTACGCCATTCACTGTGTGCTCAGCCTCCAGTGTGTGTGCGTCCACGATGCCGGTCGTGCGTGTGTCACCGAGCCTTGCGCGTGCGCACTTCACCAAAAGACACACACACATACGGACACCTGGACGTACACAGGGGTTTAAAGAGGATACTTACTGTATTGTCATACATTTCGATTTTATTTTTATTATTATTTTACTTTAGGCTTCTTGCAAAAATATTTTTGACAAGAAAAATTAAGACAACAAACAGAATGAGGTCAAGGTCCCTTGCCATTTAATGTAGACTGTTCCTACTAATGTTTATGCACTACTGTTCTAGTGTCCATTATTGTAATGGGCTTAATGTCTAGTTGTTAATATTATACCATAAAAACATGCATTTGGTTTGTGTCTGTAACAACCGGTGTAAATTTATAGTACTGTACTTGTAAAAGTTACCTTTTTTTTTTTTCCTGATCTTGCCCAGTCTCCACATTTTGGTGCATGGTGGTGTACACACTTCTCTCTATGCTGTGGTTAGTATTACACTGAAGGGGCACCTGACACTGACTGACTGAGTTTGCTTTCCTGGGGGAAGTGGTGGTCTTGAAACAGTAGTTTGTCGATGTTGCATCTTCTCTTGCTTTATCCATCGCCTTTTCTTGTAAGAAGCAAGCAAGTTCCTCTGCAAGGTGAGTGAAGAGAGAAGTGTGCGCATTGCAACAGGTACACACGTCATAAATGTAGGAAGGACGGTCCTTGCATGTGTGTGTGAACTGTTAACATTTGAATCTGATGATTGCATATAGCTCTGAACTGACCTCTCTGTACTATTCTTTCCTCTGCATGTCCTGGAGTACAAAAGAAACGGCACCATACCATACAGCAACGTGTGGGGACTGGCAAGGTCAGGGGGAGAAAAAAAAAATGCAGTCACTGATTACAACCGCAAGATGTTATGCGAATGAATATAAATAATATGAATAATGTTGCATCCGTGCCACAGTGTTTTCTGAAATGTACTATACAGGTCATAAAATGAATAATTCCAAATATCATGTATACCTATGTCTCTCTTTTTTTTTTTTTTTTTTGTCATCAGTGCGACTTTGACATCATAGACCATAAGGTGCATACTAATTCAGTGTGAGTAGGAACACTCAATAAAACTGAATTAAAAAAAAAAAAAATCAAGTGGTGGTGAGATACAAAGAAGGCAGATTCACCAGCGTTTGTGTGTCAGCTTTTATCCATCCAGATTAGAGAATGTCCAGTTCCATTGCCTCAAATCACCACTCATATCTACAGTTACTCCCAGTTTCAAATAAAAACTAATAGCGTTAGATCCCTAGGGCAGTAGTATGTATCATGATAGCGCTTGCTGCTTGTCTTTATCGGCACATTTACAGGACAAAAGATGCTGACGGAGAGGTATGATGGGATTTAAAGTGGGCCGGAATTATGAGTTTTATTTTGTAGGCTCTGGTAATTCTAGTATTAACCATAAGAGTAGCTTACTACTCAAAACCTAAATTTGCGAGGGAGCTGGTTTCAAACTTGCAACCTCTGGATTATAATTTAGCAGTTCTTACCGCGCAATGCAAACTGTTGTATTGTACTTGTACCTTTTTTGTGAAAGTGTTTATTTGATATTTGGACATAAGCCTTCACACACTATATAGTTCATGTCTACAATTTGTCATTTAATACTAAAACATGAAAAATGTTTTCAAGAGATTTAAGATGGGCTGGGTTATGAGTTTTTTTCATAGTAATTCTAGTGTTAAAGAACAGAAATTTGGAGCTGCTTATAACCGAGCACAACATCATTTACAAATAACATAAATAGCTCAGATTTAAAAGAAATACTTCGTACAAAGTTACAGAATAGTACAATTATAAAGGAAATGTGAGTGTGTAGTATGTATGCATGTGTGCACACATATACGTGTGTGTGTGTGTGTGTGTGAGTGTATATACTACAGGGTTCCCACGCGTCCTGGAAAACCTGAAAATTTTGAGGGTTATTTTCCAGTCATTGAAATGACCTGGAAACTGATCGAAATGGCCAAATGTCCTGGAAATAATCTTTCTTGTCCTGGAATTTTATTTCTGTTTTCGCCTTTTAATTTTTCTGTTTGAAACAGCTTGCTGTTCGTAAGTCTAGATATGATGACAGCTGAGCTAGGTCGTGGCCTCTGCTGCGCAATGTCTCCACCTACTGAGACATGTATAGACAATTATATTTGAGTTTTGACCCTCGTTGCTCTAGCTTGTCAGTAGCTGACAGGAGAACAACAGAACATCAGTTCATCACTTGAAATTTCTGCTGAGTGCATGACTGTAAGTATGACCACAGTGCATATGATGCAACTGACAATTTTGTTACTTCATACCGTCTCATGTGGACCCAGGTCGCATATTAAACATGTCAAGTAAATTGGCGATGTTAATTTCTGTTAACCTGTTAATGGCAATTCCCATTAGGTGTTAGCATAGTGCTAATTGTCTAAGGACGGTAATCAGAATCAGAATACTTTATTGATCCCGGAGGAAATTGCTTAATCAATCTAAAATCATTTTGTAGGCCTACGTGGTCCCACTGTTAAGTAAATAAATTCAGTGAACCAAACCTAAAACAGCACGAACACAATAACGGTCTTAAAAAGAATTAGACTAAGAGCTACTGCTTTCATTTAAAACAAATAGGGCTTAGGCTACTTGAAGCCAACATCTAAATGCCTGTTCTTTGTTTGTTTGTGTAGGTTCGTGTGATATCCTTGCAGCCGAGCAATCGCCAAACAATAAATATTACTTGGCTTGTGCCGTTTATTTGCACAACTGAACACGCTTAACAGCTCCTGGCTCAACTTCTTATTCTAGCTTACTTCCATTATTCCACAGAACGTTAGCTCCCTCTAGAGGAATTATATGGGTATGCTTTCATATTAAGTTTACCACAGTTAGCCTACAGAAAATCTGTACTGGATCAGTATTTCTATTTAGCCTACATTTTTGTACATTACTGTATTTAATGTTTTTGACACTAATAGGCAGTGTTGCAGGAAAAATAGTAGCCTATAATGGTTAATTTAGAGAATGTATTTCTAATTACAGAAGTGAGGGAAAGCAGAATCATGTCAAGGTGGTGTACATTTAAGGAGGAATGGAAGATAAATCCTGAGTTCAGGGACTGGATAGGACATGTGACAGATAATGTACATCGGGCATACTGCAAGATATGCAAGAAAGCTTTTGATGTAGGCAACATGGGCATTTCTGCTGTTAAAAGCCATGCCAAAGGACAGGGACACGAGGGTCATGTCAAGTCAAGGCACAGGACCACGCATGACTGATTTCATCAATCAATCTTCCACCCCCAAAATTCTGAAGCTAGCAGACAGGCAGCAGAATCAGAGAGTCAAGGAAGCAGCTCGGTCCAGCCATCAACTTCTGTAACTCCACCTCAAGCTACACCCACAATCGCAGCTCATTTTTCAAGTGAAGCTGTTTTAGAAGCAGAGATCCACTGGGTGATTAATGTGTCCCTTTCCAAATATTCTTTCAATTCCTGTTCAGATATGGGTTCATTGTTTCACCTGATGTTTCCAGATAGTGAAATTGCCCAAAAATTCTCATGTGGTGCAACAAAAGCAGCTTATCTGATGTGTTTTGGCCTTGCACCATATTTCAGAGACAAGCTAGTGAAAGACATTAGACAGTCCAACTGCTATACCATTTCATTTGATGAATGCCTCAACAAAATAACAAAGACCGAGCAGATGGATGTGCTTGTGCGGTACTGGAGTGATAATGAAGAAAAGGTAGTTGTGCATTATCTGGACTCCCAGTTTCTAGGGCACACACAATCAGAGAAGCTTGTTGAGAGCATTAAAGTTTCCCTCTCTCCACTTAATCCAAACAAGCTCCTGCAAATCTCGATGGATGGACCAAGTGTCAACAAAAAATTTTTGAGATTATTTGAAGACGACAGGTCTAAGGAGGCCCCATAGAAGCTTGATAAACCTAGGAACCTGTGGTGGTCTTACAGTTCATGGAAGCTTCCAACAAGGTGAGAAGGAAAGTGGACGGAAGATAGGTGACAAACTAAGAGCCCTTTGGCAGCTTTTTCATGACACACCAGCCAGACGGGATGACTTTATTGAAATTACCAAAACATCAACATTCCCTCTAAAATTCTGTGCTCACAGGTGGGTGGAGGATTTGCCAGTGGCAGAGAGAGCACTTAAGATGTGGCCACATGTTGAAATATTTGTCGACAATTACAAGAAACTGCCAAAGAGTAAAATGCCAACGTCAACATCATACACTGTGGTCAGAGAGGCTGTTGGTGACCCCCTTTTTGAGGCAAAATTAGTTTTTTGCCTATGTGGCAAAGCAGCTGAAACCCTTTCTTGAGACTTTCCAGACTGATGCCGCCATGATGCCATTTTTGGCAAAAGACCTTCAGGCCCTTCTGAAGAGTTTGATTTCATGCTTTATGAAGAGGGAGGTACTGGATAACATCAAAACACCTGTCCAAATGCTTAAAATTGATGTACTGGACAAAACACTCCATTTGCCACTGAAAGAGGTGGATCTTGGCTTTGCCACCAAACAAGCTCTTGAGAAAGCCTCAGAGAAGCTGCTTGAAAAACCGCTGCCGGATCAGCAATTCCGGAGAGAATGTGTAGCCTTCCTGTCCGCAACAGCAAAGAAACTGCTGGACAAATGCTCTTTGAATTATGAAGCAGTAAGGCACATGGCATGCCTAGATCCAGTAACTATGATCAGCGATGAAAGGCGTGCCATCTCCATGTTTGAGAAGCTCTTACAGCTGCTTCTTAACGCCAAATGGCATACAGCAGAGGACTGTGACCAAATCCTGAGTGAGTACAAATGTTCCTCACTGAAATGGTGCAGCACCATAAGGAAGAATTTCAAGGGTACAGAAGTAGCTCCTGTCGGCTGAACATATTCATGGGAAGATTTGCTGGTGACAAAGCAGAGTACGCAGTTCTGTGGACATCAAAGAAAGACCTGTTCACATTGTCACATGGGCAAGCAGCGGTCGAAAGAGGGTACTCTGTGAATAAGGACATTCTGGTTACAAATCTGAAAGGAAGGACTCTGATGTCTCTTCGCCTAATCCAAAATTCTTTGACTGGAGGCTCATTTGATGGAGTATTGCCAAAGCCCCTCTTGCAGCATTGCAGAAATGCCAGGATGCGATATGTCCAATACCTTGATGATGGAAAAAAAGAAGAAAAAGGAAACTGAAAATGACAAGCAAAGAGAAGAGCTCTGCTCTAAAATCACAAACGGGGCAGCAAAGAGACAGAAAATAATCACTAGCATTGAGGCAATGCAAGAAGAAGCAGATCCAATGGCAGAGAAGGCTGAGAGAAAGCAGGACTTTACACTGCTCACAAAATCTAATGCCTATCATAAAAGTGTTGCTGAAAAAAAGAGAGGTCATCGGTCTGGATGCAGTTTTATCAGACCTCAAGGAGCAACACCAGCATTGTTTCTAAACCTAGGCCTACACCAGATGCCTTTTTCATAGGTTACACTACAGTGACTTATAGATTTGTTTTTTTTCCAATATACTGGAGTTCAGGCTCTTATCCTTTGTTCCTAGTATTCTTTCTAGTTTAACCAAGTTTTCAACTCAGGAATTGATGGCAAGGCTATTATGATTTAAAATGGATGTATTTTGCTTCTTTTCCCACAAAGATAAGTTCTTTATTATAATCTTTGTCGTTGACTTATGCAAATTCTACAGCTGGTGTATTCCCAGTAAAGCTACCAGTTGAAAGTTAACTCTGACTTTGTTTTGTCGCGTGCCAATTGTTGCATATATTAGTGTTATAGGCATCATACACATGATATAGGCAATACATTGGCTTTATGCAGTTTCGTTTAATACAAACATTGTACATAAATTTATTTGATACAAACAATGATATAATATGCAAGTAACTTTTACTGAAATTAGGTCACTATGGTAGCCTATTTCATGGTGTGATCAACAGCTCTATACTGAATTATACACTCACCTAAAGGATTATTAGGAACACCATACTAATATGGTGTTTGACCCCCTTTCGCCTTCAGAACTGCCTTAATTCTACGTGGCATTGATTCAACAAGGTGCTGAAAGCATTCTTTAGAAATGTTGGCCCATATTGATAGGATAGCATCTTGCAGTTGATGGAGATTTGTGGGATGCACATACAGGGCACGAAGCTCCCGTTCCACCACATCCCAAAGATGCTCTATTGGGTTGAGATCTGGTGACTGTGGGGGCCATTTTAGTACAGTGAACTCCTTATGTTCAAGAAACCAATTTGAAATAATTCGAGCTTTGTGACATGGTGCATTATCCTGCTGGAAGTAGCCATCAGAGGATGGGTACATGGTGGTCATGAAGGGATGGACATGGTCAGAAACAATGCTCAAGTAGCCCATGGCATTTAAACGATGCCCAATTGGCACTAAGGGGCCTAAAGTGTGCCAAGAAAACATCCCCCACACCATTACACCACCACCACCAGCCTGCACTGTGGTAACAAGGCATGATGGATCCATGTTCTCATTCTGTTTATGCCAAATTCTGACTCTACCATTTGAATGTCTCAACAGAAATCGAGACTCATCAGACCAGGCAACATTTTTCCAGTCTTCAACTGTCCAATTTTGGTGAGCTCGTGCAAATTGTAGCCTCTTTTTTTCCTATTTGTAGTGGAGATGAGTGGTACCCAGTGGGGTCTTCTGCTGTTGTAGCCCATCCGCCTCAAGGTTGTGCGTGTTGTGGCTTCACAAATGCTTTGCTGCATACCTCGGTTGTAACGAGTGGTTATTTCAGTCAAAGTTGCTCTTCTATCAGCTTGAATCAGTCGGCCCATTCTCCTCTGACCTCTAGCATCAACAAGGCATTTTCGCCCACAGGACTGCCGCATACTGGATGTTTTTCCCTTTTCACACCATTCTTTGTAAACCCTAGAAATGGTTGTGCGTGAAAATCCCAGTAACTGAGCAGATTGTGAAATACTCAGACCGGCCCGTCTGGCACCAACAGCCATGCCACGCTCAAAATTGCTTAAATCACCTTTCTTTCCCATTCTGACATTCAGTTTGGAGTTCAGGAGATTGTCTTGACCAGGACCACACCCCTAAATGCATTGAAGCAACTGCCATGTGATTGGTTGATTAGATAATTGCATTAATGAGAAATTGAACAGGTGTTCCTAATAATCCTCTAGGTGAGTGTATGTCAGTTTGGATAGTTTTCCACAATCCAAGAGGCATTTATTTCTTTAAAAGAGTTTTGCAGTTTAAAACTGTGTGTAACAAAAAGAGATCAAACAACTCCATTATACATCAGTGCATTAATTGGTGTTGCCTTTATGTAATTTAGCATATCGGTGACACTAAGTCCCTGCATAATCAAAGAGAAATTAAAATGGCGTTAAGCCTGCGACTAAAGTGTATTGACTGTATGACCAGATCCTGTCATGAATTTCCAGAAAAAGCTCCTGGAAATGTCCTGGAAAATGATTCCTTAAAAAGAGTGGGAACCCTGTTTATATGAAGGGGGGTGTGTGTAAGTTTACAGTATATAACAGAATGCATGAATAAACAAAGAAGACTGTCTCAGTTACTGGTTTGAGAGGGATATGGCTCTGGGAAAGAAACGTTTGAGGTGTCTATTAGTTTTAGTTTTAATTGACCGGAAGCATTTACCAGAGCGGTGTTTTTGGAGTAAGTGATGAGCTGGGTGAGCTGAATCTGTGGTGACCTTTTATGACATGGTTAGTGAAATGACACATATTAAGGTCTGCCACAGATGGAAGAGTACAGACGATTTTCTTCAGACCTCAAAACACACTAATGTACTTTGGAGTGTGCTGTTGCTGAACCAGACAATAATGGAGAATTTAATTACACTTTCAATTATGGCATTGTAAAACTGATCTAGGATTGGCTGGGATATATTTCGTTCCTTTAGTTGGTATAAGACGTACAACTGCTACTGAACCTTTTTAGTGATGGAAATGGTGTTAATGTCCCAGCTAATAGTGTTTCTGATAGCTGTGCCTAAAAATGTGAAGGATTTCACCATATTGACTGTGGAACCGTTAATTTCTAATCGGAGAGGTTGTAACTGCTTTTTGCGAAAGCCAATGACCATTTCCACTGTCTTGGTGATATTGAAGACTATGTTGTTGGAAGACACAAGATGAGACACCTCTTTTGTATAAGTTATTTCATTTCCATTAGTAATTTAGACCAGTAATGATGGTGTCATCTGTGAATTTTATGATTTTTACTGAAGGATCAGTGGACCTACAGTCATCATTGGTATACAGGAAGGAACATGGCGGGGGGGTTTGTGCACAGCCTTGAGGGGCACCTGTGCTAATATGGAGAGAGGTGGAAGCCCACACAAACATATTTTTTCTAGTTTGTCAGGTAACTGTAAATCCATTTACAGATGGAAGTATTCAGTTTCCATCTGTAGAAATTTTGTTAGATTATTGGATGTGTGGTAGAAATCAACATCTTGAGTAAACAAAGAAACTTACCCTCTACTGGGACAAATTTGATAAAACCTTTTTGACTTAGTAATTAGGCAGGAGAAAAGTTGTTCATTGTATCATTTATTACTCTTCCGCAAATGCCTTAGAGGGAGCATCTATCACAGTACATTTTCAGTATTCCAGCTTTGTCTTTGTTCATTAGACCTTTATCTGGTTTCCTGATATACCTGAACAGGTTTCTGGCATGTATTAACCCTTTATGCTATTTCTTTAAGATGAATGCTATGTTACCCTAAAATTATTCTCTCTACATTCCCCCCAAACACACACCTTGGGAATTGTTAAGGACCCACTATATTTTGAACTAGGGGTGCCAGCTTCCAATAACCTGCGTTGACATGAACTTTAGGATGTGCCTTCTTCAATAACAATTTGATCACCCATTCTTCTATTTCTAATTTGTATATCATGTGTGTATCAAAGACCAAATATTTCCCCCTTTAAAACTAGAACGAAGGAAAAGATCCCTGGCCAGCCGAATTTAGGGGAAAAGCAGTGCAAATCATTACTATTTAAGATAATTGCATAAATCAATAACCGTAAACAGAAAATCAGTCGAATCAATATGTGTCAAAGTCCTTTTTTTATTTCATCGGAGTATGTTGGCATTATATGGTTTCCTCTATAAAGCTCAAATCTGTGTCCCATAATCTCATAACTTTTAATTATGATAATAAAACATTGTCAACAGCTGTTTGATTTCCTTCTAATCCAATAAAAATTAGCTGTGTTAGGTTACAAAAAAGCGCTCCAGACAAATGTTCACCTGAAGGAACCATTGGCTCCTAAAAAAATAAATAAATAAATAATTAGGAGCTAATAGCTTTGACCTCTTTGCCATATAACAAATGTGTAAAGTTTTCAATCTTTCATCCTCTTACCTTTCTAACTTCCATGTATGTGTGCCTTATTCTTTTTCTTCTCCTGTGCAGTGCATCCTTTTTCTCCTGCTTTTGTGTCTGTATTGATGGTTTTGGTAACTGAATGTCATTATAACTTTCAAAGCTACTGTATGTACAAACATTAAGAACAGTGTATTTTTTGCAAGCTCTGAGTCTTCTGTGTCACTAACCATCAGAACGCCTGTGTCAGAGAGCCGTTCAGTGTAATTTGGTAATTTTTTTTTTACTCCTGTTTGAAGTGAACCAGTGTTTAACACAGGACTCTTGGGGGGGGCTGAGGTGGGGTTGGTAGAAACTGCTCAAGTGGTGGACCTTCTTCTGTGCTGATTGTGACTAAATCCTGTAAGGTTGGACATTGAGTGAGCATTCACACTTTTAATTTTATTCTGTTCTGTATTGAAAAGTCATGTTAACTGTGAGCTGCTGAAATAGGCAGAACAAGCATGATCTCAACAAGATGTAGAATATTGTGGAAATTTGTGCGGTAAAGCTCTTTTGTCAATGATACTTCTCACAAACTGTTTTAAAACTTGTCTGAGAATTGGCCTTTAATCATAATTTTTTAGCAGTATTCATTAGTGCGACAATGTTTTCTGATTGGTACTATTCAGGTCATAAAATGATTTCTTCAAAATGACACATATATTTGTCTCTTTTTTTCCTGTGCTGCATTGACATTATGCACCAGAAGGCGTGTACTTATTCAGGGCAAGCAGGAGCACGCAGGTGGCCGGTTGCTTGTGCAAAAACACGCTTGACTTGGCAGCGATCAACGCACATGTACTGTACAAGCATGCACGGGGGCCACTGAGAAAAGAAGAGTGTTCTTTGCTCACCATGCAGAGGAACTTCGTTGTTGCTCCTTACAAGAAAAGAAGATGGATAAAGCAAAAGAGGATGCAACATCGACAAGCTTCTGTTCCAAGACCGCTGCTCCCCCCCAGCCTCTTCAGTGTAATGGTAACCACAGCACAGAGAGAAGTGTGTACATTGCAACAGGTACACATGCCGTAAACGTAGAAATGACAGTCTTTGGGTGTGTGGGAACTGTTAATATTTGAATCTGATGATTGCATATAGCGTGGAACTGACCTTTCTGTACTGTTCTTTCCTCTGCATGAAGTGGAGTACAAAAGAAACAGCACTGTGCAACAACATGTGGAGACTGCATGTTCTAGATCAAAAAAATAAAAAACGCGGCCACTGAATACAAGCGCAAGAATGCATGCAAATGAATATGAATAATGTTGCATCAGTGCCACAATGTTTTCCGAAATGTACTATACAGGTCATAAAATGAGTTCTTCCAAAATCGTATATACCTATGTCTGTTTTTTTTGTCAGTGCGGCTTTGACATCATGGACCATAAGGTGCATACTAATTCAGTATGGGCAGGAACACTCAAAACTGAATAAAAAAAATGCAAGTGACTGTGAGATATGAAGAAGGCAGATTCACCAGCATTTGTGTGTCAGCTTTTTATTGCTCCAGATCAGAGAATTTCCAGTTCCATTGTCTCAAAACGCCACACACATCTACAGTTATTCCCAGTTTCAGATAATAAGTAACCGCATCAGATTTGGGGTGGGGGTGGGTGTTGTATTGTGATCGTGACTGAGAGAATAAATGTGAAAAAAAAAAAAAGCAGCTAACTTTTACAGTACCAGAAATTTACACCGGCTGTTACAGACACAACTCAAATGTATGTTTTTATTGTATAATATTAACAATAAGGGCAGCTCAGTACTCAAAACGGTAAATTTGCTGGGGAGCTGGGACTTGGCCCAGGTGTCCTTTTAGAGAGAGAGTGTGCACTCCCAAGGTGGCACAGGAGGAGATTCCAGTCCAGACAGGTAGGAATAGGTGGGTCACGGTCACAAGGCATAAGGTAAAGGGTGCACACTGTCCAGGGGCATCAACCCCAGAATTAGAAGCGTCTAACCGTTATCATGTCCTTACGGACCTGGACGGTGACTCTGATAATTCTGAGGTGGTAGGCAGGGTTGAGGAGCCCCAACGGGCCTCCTCAAAATTAGTTCCCAAAAAGAGAGAGGTAGTGACAGTTGGCAACTCAATCATTAGGGGGATTGAAGCGCAGGTGTGCTCCAGAGAGAGAGAGTCTCGCATGGTGTGTTGCCTTCCGGGAGCACAGGTGGGAGACCTCCCTGGAAGGTTGGATAGGCTCTTGGCCAGAGCAGGGGTGGATCCAGTTGTCATTGTCCACGTTGGAACAAATGACATACATAAGGGTAGTCTGTCAGTTCTGTGATCCAAATTCAAAGAGTTAGGTACCAAGCTGAGGAGCAGAACTGACAAGGTAGTCTTCTCCAAAGTTCTGCCTGTGCCACGCCAGTCCAGGTAAGATTGAGGAGATTAGAAGGCTTAACGTGGCTCAAATCTTGGTGCAGGGTAGAAGGGTATAGGTTTATGGGGTATTGGGCTCCTTTTGGAACAGATGGGACCTGTTCGCAGTGACGGGTTACATCTGAACTGGAGGGGCACCAATGTATTGGGGAGGCGTATGTAGGCTAGTCGAGGATTGTTTAAACTAGGGAATGGGGGCAGGGAGTTTAGGACAGGCCAGATTTAGATCTATACATGGAAGAACAAACAATGGTGTAGAAATAAAAATGCATAGTAATGTAAATTTTAAGCAAACACGTAAAGATAGAAGGATTAACACATTAAAAATAGCTTGCCTTAATGCTAGAAGTATCAAAAATAAGGTAAGTGAGTTGGAGTTGTATGTAGCAGAGCATAATTATGATATTATAGCAATAACGGAAACCTGGCTAAATAACAAAGATGGGGATGAGTGTAACATAGAGGGATACACATTTTTAGGAAGGATAGACAGAACAGAAAAGGAGGTGGGGTTGCTGTTTATGCCAAACAGGTTTAAATGTAAGTCATCTTCAGTTGGATGATGAGCCCCATCTTAGTGAGGACATGTGGCTTCGCCTGGAAAATATTAGGGAAAAGGTCTCATTTTAGGAGTGTGTTATAGACCACCCAATTCAGACAGTAATTTCAACACACATCTTTTAGTAATATCAAAAGGCAAGTTTACAGGGGATATTATAGTCATGGGGACTTTAATTATCCAAATATTAACTGGGATAACCTTACAGATGGAGGAGCACAAGAGCAGGAGCTTTTAGAAGTAATCAGTGACTGTTTTTAACACAGCATGTTAAAGCACCAACAAGGGGTGAAGCCTGTCTGGATTTAGTATTCTGTAATAATCAGGATAGAATTGAGGGTGTAGAGGTGATTGAACCACTAGGGTCAAGTGACCATAATGTAATACAATTCTCAGTATTTTGTAAGAGTACAGATGCAAAGACTAAAATTGTTAAGTTGAACTTTAGTAGGGCTAATTTTGAGCAGATGCGACAAAGTCTAAGTAGGATAGACTGGGATAAGCTTTTAAATGTGGAGACAGTCGAGGAGCAGTGGAACAGGTTTAAAATGTTTTACATGTAATGCAGGACAGATACATACCTAAATTTGGAAGTAATAGGAAACTAAAAAAAACTCCACGATGGATTAATAAAGATTTAAAAAGAAGTTGCAAAGGAAAAAAACTGCTGTATAAGGCATATAAGACTAATGACTGCAAAGAGAATCATAGAGTATATGAGAACATGAGGGCAACCATTAAGAAGGATATCAGAGAGGCTAAAAGACAGTTGGAGAGGAATATAGCAGATAAGGTGAAAGAAGACCCCAAGAGATTCTTTCAGTATTTTAGTAGTAAAAGAACAGTTAAGGAGGAGGTCAAGTTCATCAGGAATAGTAAAGGGGAATTAAAAGATACAGACAATGAAATAGCAGATGCCCTAAACTTACATTTTCTGAGGTGTTTACAAGTGAGCAAGTGGATAACCTCCAAGAGGTAAACACAACTACTAAGGAGGTACTGAGGGATTTGGAAATTGTAGAGGGAGAAGTGCTGCTCAGATTAAATAAGATGAAATCAAACAAATCACCAGGCCCAGATAATATTTATCCTCGTGTTCTTAAGGAGGCTAGTGAGTACATATATAAACCCTTGACACACATTTTTAGGAAGTCACTGTGCACTGGAGAGATTCCAAAGGACTGGAAAATGGCAAATATCATCCCATTATATAAAAAGGGTGACAGGGCAGATCCAAGCAACTATAGGCCAGTAAGCTTAACAAGCATCACAGGAAAATTAATGGAAGGAATTATTAAGGATAAGATTGAGCAACACATGGCAAGGACAGGAGTTATTCTGAACAGTCAGCATGGGTTCAGAAGAGGGAGGTCGTGTTTTACTAACATGTTGGAATTCTATGAGGAGGCAACAAAAGGATACGATCAAAGTGGAGCTTATGATATTATTTATCTGGACTTTCAGAAAGCATTTGATAAGGTGCCACATGAGAGGTTGGGCATCAAGTTAAAAAAAGTGGGAGTTCAGGGTGATGTTTTTAGATGGGTGCAGAATTGGCTCAGACACAGGAAGCAGAGGGTGATGGTGCGAGGAACCTCATCAGAACTGGCCGATGTTAAGAGTGGTGTTCCACAGGGGTCAGTGCTAGGGCCACTGCTATTTTTAATATATATAAATGAATTAGATAGGAGGGGGCGGCACGGTGGCGCAGTGGTAGCGCTGCTGCCTCGCAGTTAGGAGACCTGGGTTCGCTTCCCGGGTCCTCCATGCGTGGAGTTTGCATGTTCTCCCCGTGTCTGCATGGGTTTCCTCCGGGCGCTCCAGTTTCCTCCCACAGTCCAAAGACATGCAGATTAGGTGGATTGGTAATTCTAAATTGGCCCTAGTGTGTGCTTGGTGTGTGGGTGTGTTTGTGTGTGTCCTGCGGTGGGTTGGCACCCTGCCCAGGATTGGTTCCTGCCTTGTGCCCTGTGTTGGCTGGGATTGGCTCCAGCAGACCCCCGTGACCTTGTGTTTAGATTCAGCGGGTTGGATAATGGATGGATTTAGATAGGAATATAAGTAACAAGCTGGTTAAGTTTTCAGATGATACCAAGATATGTGGATTAGCAGATAATTTGGAATCCGTTATATCATTACATAAGGACTTGGATAGCATACAGGCTTGTGCAGATTTGTCGCAGATGAAATTTAATATCAGTAAATGTAAAGTATTACACATAGGAAGTAAAAATATTAGGTTTGAATGCACAATTGGCGGTTGGAAAATCGAGAGTACACCCTATGAGAAAAATTTAGGAGTCATAGTGGACTCTAAGCTATCAACTTTCTGACAGTGTTCAGAAGCCATTAAAAAGGCTAACAGAATGTTAGGATATATAGCACGATGTGTGGAGTACAAGTCCAAGGAGGTTATGCTCAACCTTTATAATGCACTGGTGAGGCCTCATCTTGTGTACTGTGTGCAGTTTTGGTCTCCAGGCTACAATAAGGACATAGCAGCGCTAGAAAAGGTCCAGAGAAGAGCGAATAGGCTGATTCCAGGGCTACAGGGGTTGAATTATGAGGAAAGATTAAAAGAGCGGAGCCTTTGCAGTTTAAGCAAAAGAAGATTGAGAGGTGGCATGATTGAAGTGTTTAAAATTATGAAGGGAATTAGTACAGTGGATAGGGACTGTTATTTGAAAATGAGTTCATCAAGAACACGGGTTGGAACAGTTGGAAACTTGTTAAGGGTAAATTTCGCACAAACATTAGGAAGTTTTTCTTTACACAGATAACGGTAGACACTTGGAATAAGCTACCAAGTAGTGTGGTAGACAGTAAGACGTTAGGGACTTTCAAAACTTGACTTGATGTTTTCTTGGAGGAAATAAGTGGATAGGACTGGCGAGCTTTGTTGGGCCTGTTCTCGTCTAGAGTGTTCTAATGTTCAAACTCGCAACCTCTAGATTATAAGTCGGCAGTTCTAACCACAGCACCACGGAAGCTGTTGTATTGTACTTGCACCTTTTGTGAAAGTGTTTATTTGATATTTGGTCATCAGCCTTTACACGTTATACAGTTCATGTCTACATTTTATCATTTTTTAGTAAAACATGAAAAATGTTTATTTTAATGATCTGTTTACGTAGATTGTTGTAGACACAGAGCACACATCAAATTATTTCCACTTACAATTCTGGGTAGCTCACTCCCAGATAATCAATCAAGGCAGGAAGTGGGAGAACTTCTTCTCCGTTCTGACGGAGAGGTGCGAAGGGATATAAGGTGGGCTGGAGTTAAGAGTTTTTTCATTAGCTCTGGTAATTCTAGTGTTTTAATGGTCTGTCTGATGTATTGTGAGAACACAACTGTTCTTTGAGGCATAATCAAAGAAGGTGGAGGCACACATTTCTACACCTCTGCTCCAGCCATGGAAATGAGTGCCCGCCCAGTGGAGAGAGAAGGCCACAGTAGACATTAAAGTTATAAAGGAGACTTTCCACAACCTTTTAAAATACATCTTGAAGAATTTTAAGTCTTCAGTGTTCACCTTGTAAACAGCAGACAGGGGGCATGCATTTTTGCAACTCTGCTCCACCTGGGGCAATAAGTTTCATTGGATAGGACAAAGGGGTACAGTAAAGAAAAAAGTGACAAAAGACTTTCTAGATTCTTTTAAATAGATTTAGCACAATTTTAGCTGCCTACTGTCCACTTTGTAAATAGAAGAGCATTACAAAAACAAGGGATCAGCTTTGGAAAATTAGTGCCCCCAAAAGTGGATAGGATAGAGAGGCATTGTTAAATGTGAAATTGACACAGAACGCTATCTGCAGTCTTTTAGAATACATTTTGAAACATTTTAGCGATGCAATGTTCATTTTGCAAGCAGCTTACAAGGGCATGCTTTGGAAAAGAGTGTTCCCTCTATTGGAAGGAATGCAGGGGCACAGTGGGTATGAACGGGCAATAGAAGACTGTCTGATAGACTTATTAAAGATACTGTGCAGAGTTTTAACTACACAGATTTCAGTGTGAGATTTTAACTGCTGTGATCAACTGTGCATGTCATATACATGAAAAAGAGTTTTATAGGATAACTAGCAAAATACAAGCTTCGCACCGGCAAAGAACTGCCTTAAAATTTTTATTAAGAAGAAAATTAAACCTTTTTAAACTGAGGGAAAATATACCAATAATTTATTTGTTAAGGATCTCTTTGTATACCACATTGTGAGTTCGGCCCTCCGGTTGTAATATGACCAAGCACAATTGATGTTAAAATCTATTACCAGCTGGGATTTTTGATTTGTATCTCGCTTTCAAATTTCACAAACTGCACACTCGGTACTCCATGCATGACACTCCATATTTGTTGTGCCAAATTGTTACCTTGTTTTGCTATCCTCTATTTTCCTTAGACCCAAGAAGCCATCGTATTATTTGTCCTGTATTGCCACCAACTATATCCGTCTATATGGCCCAAGTACCCCAGTTCCTAAGAACACTGTTAGCACTATCCCACAAACATCATTTCCCTTATACCTTGTTCTTCAAACTTTAAAAGGTTTATACTATAATCTGTATCTAATTAAGCAAGTTTAATCCTAACACCTGAGTTGTTCATGCATGCTTTTTTGTTGATATTTTCTGGGATTTTCCTTGCAGGTTTGCCAGAGTGTTGGTTCTGTAGTTAAAAGCAAAGTCTACCTTTTGTTAGTTAACCCCTCTTTTGTACGGCACATCTTGGTATAGATCAGCACCTGGACTGGAAGCCAGTGCTCCTCACCAGCTTCCTTATTATTTTAGAGAATATGTCTCTTTTTACTTTTAGTTTGATTTCAAAACATATAGTAGTTATGCACACTTTTTACACAGTCTTTAACCATATATATTCTCGGACTATCTCAAACCTTGTTTAACCTCCTTAGCTTTACATTTTTTTCTCAAAAAACATGTAATAAGTGTTGCATTTTCTGGCTTGAAAATTTTATTTTTATTAAATCTCATCTTTGTACTGTAAAAAGTACAAAACACAAAGTTCAAAGTCAGAAGGGTAGAAAGTGTGATAATATTAACACACTGGATGTGTGACACTTTTGGATTCCCAGAATAACTTTTGGTTTCAGTGCCATTTCAGTTTCACTGCCTGAAGACAGATTAACTTCATCATCGCAGCTGATGAGAGGCATTTCTTATGAGACACAATTATAAGGCTAGGATAAGACTCATCTGCATCGTTACCTGGGTAACACTCGGGCCTGATGCTTACACAAGACATGCCGCTTTTAGCACTGTTTTTACAGCCCAAGTGATGCTCAGATCTAACATTAAAGGGGTAAATACACTTCACAGATTTAATATATATTATAATTCACTAATCTCTTTCACATGCTGAAAAACATTTAAAGTCACTTAAACTGTCATTAACACATTTAAACTTAATGAAGTTTTATTATTGTTGTTTGTTATTATTATCATGTAGCACCTACTGTTTAAAGTATTTATACCTAATTTTCCCTCTCATGCATACATTTATTTCACTCCACAAATACAATGTGCAAGTCTGAACCTTTATATCGTGTTGCCGGGCAGCAGTGATAACCACTGTGCCGCTTAAGTGACGTAACAACTCATGTAATTTACCAAATATTACACATCTTCAAAAATCATTTTAACCCAAATTAACTCAGAGCTCTGGAAATTTATATCAGACATTTTGAAATTTCTGCGCAAAATATTTTTTCAGCAAACACTTTGAATTTTCAGTTTAATGCTAGTACATTTCAGATAAAGTCCCATCCATACATCATTTCTTAGGCATAGAACAGCATTTTCAAGCACATGGAGCATTGTTTCAAAATGCTTGATAGCACTTCAAAGTTGTCAGCAGCATTTTACACCTTTCATTCTTCTCATACTTTCCTTCGATCTCTCTTACTCTCTCACTCCACTCTCTCCTCACTTGCATGACTTTTTATTTTGAGGGTTTATTTTAAACAGTGCCCTCTTTTTTTTTTTTTTTTCAAATAAACTTCCATACATACCAATTTTGCAAGCATTGCCACAGTTAAACTTCTAATTTTCCTGATCTATTTAAATTGTTGGAAAACCTGTACAAACACCAAGGGAACATACAAACACTACCCAGCACTGCACTTTAAGATGTAAAGAGAAACAAAGAAAAAACAAATTCCAGAGAAGTTGGCTCTCAATCCCAGGAAAACCCATACAGATACAGACAGAACACACAAACTTCACACTTTCACAAGGTGGACTCATACCACTGTTTTATAGGAGTCTTGAACTCCTATTTTCTCATGGGGAATCGCCCTCCCTCTGGTTGTTAATGCTGTGGGACTCAAACCCATGGCCAAGGATATCACAATTTCCTTATGTGCTTGGGACTTGAGACCCAATACTTCTTGGCATGCTGATTTTACCGTCTTTTTTTATTTTATTCCACTTGCTCTCAAGATTCCTCTCTGCTCCATCTTCTACCAGTTCTTGCACAGCCTGGAACTTGTTGCTCAATATCATGATGTATTGGTCCCTTATTTGTGTGTCCTGAAGAAATTCTATGTTGTACATGTGCCATGCTGTTAATGCCGTCATGCAGTTCTTTTTCAATTTCAATTGAAAGTTACCTAGAAGGAGGTGATGGTCCATTGTCACATCTGCTCCTCTTCTCACTTGCACATCCAGTAAGGATCTTGTAAATTTTTTGTTTATGCATATGTGATCTATCTTATATTTCTGTTGTGTGATCTGGTGATACCCATGGTGCCTTGTCAATCTTCTTGTGAGGGAAAAATGCTTCCACCAATGACAAGGCAATTTGAGGCACACCAATCTGTTAATGTCTTGCCATTTTTGTTCATGTCTATCAATTGTGTCTTCATCTTAATGTTGAAATCCCCCATAATAATGTTAATGTCTCTTTCTGGGCATTTCTTCACCACTGTTTCCAGTCGATTATAAAACCCCTCCTTAGAAGTTTCCTCACTTTCTTTAGTAGGGGCGTAGCACTGGGTTATGTTCTTGCAAATTTTCTTGTGCTTGCTTCAAAAGGAGGCTGCAAGAATTCTTGAGCCACGTGCTTCCCATCCCTTGAGAGCTTTTTGTGCTGTTCTAGATAACATCAATGCCACTCCCTGGCTGTGTTGAGCATTTTTCTGTTCATGTCCTGAGCATCATAACATTTCTCCTGTGCCCAGTCTCCTCTGCCCAAATTGTGGCTATCTCGTTGAGGCCAAGCACGTCAATCTCTTTTGCTACTTGACAGGTTCTTCCCAATTTAAACATGGTTCTTATGCTCAATGTTGTGATATTGGTTGTTTTGGCTGAGAAAAAGGTACTCTGCTCTGTGTCTTCCAGAGTGCTCAGGCTTTCACCACCTGGTTTCATAAGCCCTCCCGATGAGGGCTCATCTCTTATCGAAGCTTCAATGACTAGAGTTTCTGTAGGTGTCTCTGTAACCAACTTCTTTTTTATGAAGTGGGGTGGCTAGCCCTGTGCCCAACTCTCCTCCTTTTGTATCTGGGCTTGGGTCTAGCATTGGTGAAATTTAATGCTATGTTACCCTAAAATTACTCTGTCACACATGTAAAATGTTTAGATTTTAATACACAATGGGTGTTTTGAAACGTGAAAGTACTCCTTATAAGAAAGACCTTGAAATCATAGTGCACTCGTCACTATCAACATCCAGACCATGTACAGAGATCATTAAGAAGGCTAACAAATGTTAGGTTATATAGCACACTGTGTAGAGTTCAGATCAAAGAAGGTCATGCATAAACTTGACAATGTTAAGGTGAGGCCTCACCTGGATTACTGTATACAGTTTTGGCATCCAGGCTATAAATATAATATAGCAACACTAGCGAAAATCTAAATGAGGGATTAGGCTGTTCTAGGACTGAAAGGTTTGAGCTGTGATTAATGTAAGTGAACCTTTACAGTTTAAGCAAGCTTAGATAAAGATGTGACATGATTGAAGTTATTAAAATTATCAAAGAAAGTAGTATAACAGATTCAGGCTATTACTTTAAAATGTCTTTAACAAGAGTATGGTCACACAGTTGGAAGCATTTCTAAAAGTAGATTTTGCACAAATGTTACGAAGTTTTTCTTCACACAGAGAACCTTAGATGCATACTGTAATATAATTTAAAAACTGATTAAGAACATGTTAAATAATGCTTTGAAATGGCATGAATTGTCAGTCATGGCTGTCTGTCGATCTGACGATGACTCTGTCCATCCATTTGTCCATCTCTGTCACTCCCCCTTCTGATTGTGCACTGGTAGGAGAGCAGGCCAATTTGGGAAAGGCATACCTGGGGGCACGATGGGTAAAGGAATTGCCCCCCCAGGCACAGAGGGATGGTTTCAATGGTGATGTCTTACCATTTTCTTCTCTTCTTGTTGATGTGTCCGTTATTGTTCATTGTGATGGGTCTTTCATTTAATGTCTGTCTCCAAAGTGCGCGGTCCTTAGTAAGCGTCCAAAGCTGCATATTTGGAGTGGAGCAGGCCTTGAGGGAATGCTTCAAGTAGGGGTGCAGGAGGCTTTTGATTGATTGATCAAATATTTCAATATTTGAATATATAATTGACAATATTTCCACCTGTGCTAAAGTTAAAGGGCTGCTCTGAAACCCAATAAAGTGGATCAATTGATTTTCCTCGCCAAAAACCTGTGATTGTGAAAGCAGAAAATCATTACATCTAAGGGCTCATTTATATTTCACGCTCAGAATGCGTACATGCATGCATCATGGCTGCTATGCGTTCCCAGCGTTCATTTGACGCTTCATCTGAGCAGGTCCTCCGAAATTAATGCGACGCGAGTTCCAGTACCAGCAAAAAGTCGGGGCGCAGTGTGATAAAAGTTGGAATGTGACATCGGAGCCTCTGTTTACTATCTACATGTGACAGAATGCCTCTATGCGGATCCTACAGGATCGAAGTGCGCACTTTGATGTTTGATGAATGGTTTTACAGTATGTGGTGAAGCAAAATGCCGACATACAGATGCAATTGTGGTGCTTTTATATTCAAGCATCACATATTCCCGATCTTAATGACACGATACGTTTTAAAAGTCTCACATACCATCTTCTGTGCCATCTATTTATTTATTTATTTTTTCTCTGGGGCTTCCTCCTGACCTAACAGGAGCGTCAAACATCAATAGATCACCACACAGAACACATTAAATGTATGATATTCCAACTCTCTGCACATTTACAATTCTTAGATTTATACTTGATATCACTTTCATGATGAAATGCATTAAAGTATGTATGTTTCATTTTACAGAAGTCGTTAATTTCATGTAAATATTGAATACTGTTAATAATTACACGCATGGGGGTGACACGATTGCAGAGCGGTAGCACTGCTGTCTTGCAGGGAGTCACGTCGCTGGTATTCCCTGCCTGGAGTTTACATGTTTTCCTGCTGGGTTTCCATGGTGTGCTCCGATTTCCTTCCAAAAATATGCAGATTTGTGACACTAAAATGACGCTAGTGTATGCGAGTGCTTGTATTCACCTTGCAATGAGCTGATGCCTATGTAAGGATTGTTTCTGCCTCATGCCCAATTCTTGCTGCAATGGACACGTCCCTTGATTGATGGATTTAATCATTAAACATCCTTTTCAGAGATATTGCGGTAAGGTGTCATCTGAATTTAATTGGAGTTCCAGGCAATTCACAACACAGCGAAGCCGAACCTGTTCTTACCGTGATAGTATCTCGCACTGCCACCTGGTGGATTCTTCCAGATTTATGTAAGGTACACGCGAAACTTAGAGCTGGGCGGTATGACCAAAATTTTGTATCACGGTATTTTTTTAAATTATCCTGTTTTCAACTGTATTTTTTTCCCCATGCATGAGTGGATGTTAACCACATTTCCCACTGCAATTACTGCAGTAGACTAGCCGACTATACTTCCTTAGAAGTGCTTTCAACATCTGCAATAAGATGCTGCAGATGTTCTATCAGACAGTTGTGGCGCCCTCTTCTACGTGGTGGTGTGCGGGGGAGGCAGCATAAAGAAGAGGGATACCTCACGCCTGGACAAATTGGTGAGGAAGGCAGGCTCTATTGTAGGCACAGAGCTTGACAGTTAGACATCCATGGCAGAGCGACAGGCACTGAGCAGGCTCCTGTCAATCGTGGAGAATCCACTGCATCCACTAAACAGTATCATCTCCAGACAGAGGAGCAACTTCAGCGACAGACTGCTGTCACCGTCCAGCTCCATTGACAGACTGAGGAGATCGTTCCTCCCCCACACTATGCGACTCATCAGTTCCGCCCGGGGGGGTAAACATTAACATTATACAAAGTTATTGTCTGTTATACCTGCATTTTCATCATTCTTTAATTTAATATTGTTCTTTATGTATGCTGCTGCTGGAGTATGTGAATTTCCCCTTGGGATTAATCAAGTATCTATCTATCTATCTATGAATAACCTATTGTACAAAAAAAAAACATTTTAAAGTGCACACAAGTATTAATACAGGTTTGCATGGCCCCATAAAGTGATAGTTTTCAAGGGGGTGGCACTAATGAAGAGAAGGAATCACATTGTATGACAGATGCAGTCAAAATATAGAACCTTTTTATTGAACAAATTTTGCAAACAACTTAAACTATAATTTTGACAACATATTTTCAACCATCCAAAGAGGCATTTAGACTTAGTAAAATTTCCAGAGGTGCTTGTCAAAAGTTGTACTGCACTGAACATGTCTTAGAAAAGGAATAAATAGTAAATATTTTTTGTAAACCAACTACACTTTCTGTTAATGTTAATCTCCATCCACTGACGCATTAAAGTGACTTTTTAAACCACTTTACCATCATTAAACTGTATAATATTTAAACTAATAAATAATAACAATAAAATAAATAATAGTGCAATTTCCAGTAATAATACTATTACTTCAAGACTTCAAGCCCAGGTGCATTACACAGTATTCACCAAATAAAAATAAAACAAGTGCAACTTGGTGATGACATCTTTACCAACTGAACCATCATTTAGGCAAATTGCATTAATATGGACCTTGCTTCAAGCTAAGCTATATACATAAATTATAAAACTATAATGCTTATTTGTGGTATTGCCCTAAAGAATCATATTAGGGAAACGGTGAAGAAAAAAAATACGGACACTGGGAAGAAAAAACAAAGTATATGTTGAGAACACAGTCGACATGTTGACTTTATTCTCGACATTTCCACTTTAATTTTGACGCTTATGTTGAAATTAAAGTCGACATTTCCACTTTATTCTCAGTTAATTTTGTAATTAAAGTAGAATGTCGTAAAATAAACTTCATCCTAAAATCAATGGTTAATTTACTAGATTTTTCTCAAATCCCGTCATAAGTTAATGTAGCACAATAAATGCTTTGTGTTAAGTGTTCCCCAACCCAGTTGTTAATCACTATGCTTCTTAAACTGACTTCCTCCGCACTAAGAGGATGCGCCGGCAGCGATCACTGTACTGAATCAATTCAATTCATGATATTCCTGCTCTCTGAAAGTTTAGAATGCTAAAATATTTACTTGATATCATTTTCATGATGAAATGCATTAAAGCATGTATTAAACATGCACAGTAGTATGGCGGTAGTGCTGCTCCCTCGCAGTAAGTGGTCCCCAGGTGTATGTTCAGTGTAGAGAACTTTATGGCAGGTGTGACGAGGCTCCAAAAAACTGGATGTATGAATGGCTATCGCACAGGTTTAACTTAAATATTGTGTAAATGTTGGGTTTGTGATCTGGTGGTCAGAGACACGAACACGGAATTCAATGGATGTTCTTCTGAGCGGGCTTTCTTTATTGCATGCGTGCTGTCTGTCTGACGTACCAAAGCTTCTATCCTTCCTTTTTCTTTCTCCATCTAACCAATCACCACACGATAAACGTCTTAGTGAAATTAAAACTAGTTATAAACTTGGCCCACTGAGTGTTCAAAGCTTTAAAAAAAAACTCATCGTTATACATGTTTAATTATGCCATCCATTCAGGATTGCTCCCATCCCAGCAACCATTGTGTGTGAGGCAGGAACAAATCCTGAACGGGGCGCCAGCTCATCGCAGGGTGAATACGAGCAAAACATACACTAGCAGGGTCAATGTAGCATAACAAAACCCCACATCCTACATGACTTTGAAAGGAAACTGAAGCACGCCGAGTAAACCCACCAGAAAAACATGCAAATTCAAAGCAGGGTAAACCTGAGACCCCCTTGCTACGAGGCAGCAGTGCAACCTGCATGCCGCCGTGCACCCACATGATTAATACATGCTTTAATGCATTTCATCCTGAAAATAATATCAAGTATTTATCTTAGCATTCTAAATGTTTAGGGAGCAGGAATATCATCAAGTGAATGTTTGCTGTGTGGTGATCGCTGCCAGCGCTGCCTCCGTACAGGAGGAAGTCAGTTTAAGAAGTATGTAACGATTTAACATGGCTTGGGGAACATTTAACACAAAGCATTTATGTGCTATATAACTTATGACGGTGTTTGAGAAAATCTAGTAAATTAAATACAGTGATCCCTCGCTATATCACGCTTCGACTTTCGCGGCTTCACTCCATCGTGGATTTTAAATGCAAGCATATCTAAATATATATCACAGATTTTTCGCTGGTTCGTGGATTTCTACGGACAATGGGTCTTTTAATTTATGGTACATGCTTCCTCAGTTGATTTGCCCAGTTGATTTCATATAAGGGACGCTATTGGCGGATAGCTGACAAGCTACCCAATCAGAGCATGCTTTACGTATTAAATAAAACTCCTCAATGATATATGATATGCTTCCCGCGGGTGCTTTGCATACTTGAAAGCCCAAACGGCACGTATTGATTTTTGATTGTTTGCTTTTCTCTGTCTCTCTCACTCTCTCTGACATTCTCTGCTCCTGACAGAGGGGCTGTTCGCACACTGGCCTAGAGGATATGGACGCTCCTCTAAAAAATGCTGAAAGACTACCATCACATTGCTCCCTTCCTTCCAGCTGCTTTGTCCGGCGGTGCTTCGCATACTTAAAAGCCTGAACATCCCTATTGATTTTTGATTGTTTGCTTTTCTCTCTCTCTCTGACATTCTCTGCTCCTGACACGCACTCCTTTGAAGAGGAAGATATGTTTGCATTTTTTTAATTGTGAGACGGAACTGTCATCTCTGGAGCACAGTTTAAACTTTTGACTCAAGTGTGTTATTTCATGTCTAGAGGGCTCTAATAATGTTAAAAAACGTATTTAGAAGGTCGTAAACAGGTTTTCTATGCTCTAACTGCAAAAATATTCGATTTATAAATAAAGAATCCTACTTCGCGGAAATTCATTTATTGCAGTAGAGTCTGGAACGGATTAACCACGATAAACAAGGGTTCACTGTATTCATTTTACGCTGAAGTTTAGTTTACGATGATCGACTTTAATCTTGACATAAATGGCGAAAATAAAGTAGAAATGTCGAGAGTAATGTCAATGTGTCGACTTTATTCTCATCATAAGCGTCGAGATTAAAGTGGAAATGTTGAGAATAAAGTCAACATGTCGTCACACTATTACACAGTACCCAGGTATTGAAAAAAATGAAACAAGTACAACTTAGCTTGCAGTATTATCCAATAGTATAGAAACAGTATTCACACATTTGAACATAATGGTCCACATCCGACCTTGTAAAACCAAAGTATCTCCAGGCAATGGACGTGACTCCCTTTTTTTTCAGCAAAAGTTCTTCTGTGTCATCATGTTCAACTTTATTGTCAGTTACAGCTTCAGTTTCGAAATGTTCTCTGTCCATTTTCATCCTGCAATACATATACTACCGCATGTACTCTGTTGCATGCCTTTTTAGCGGTGTAGCAGTGAAGAAGATCCCCCGCACAACACCTCCACTAATGCATGTACAGTACTCCGTTGTATGTGATTAGCGGTGTAGCAGTGAAAAAGGTCCCCCCTTGAACAGCTTCCCTCTGCACCACGTTATTAATGTCGTTTAGGCAATTTTAAAACGGTGTTGCAGTATAAGGAAGGTCCATATTGTAACAAAAATTTAAAAATGGTTTACCGCCCAGCACTAGCACAAGTATAAACAGTTAAACGCTTGCGTAGCAGGAGTGCCCGCTGGAGCATGCGTCGCATGAAGTATAAACCTGGCCTATTGTAAACAGAATGTCAGCCTAATCTTTCATGTTTAAAATATGTATCTAAAGTGCCTGGAGTTTAATTACCTAGTTTAATAGCATAGTGAAGTTGTTTGTACCTATATTTAAAAATGAAAGGTACTGGACATTTGAATCTTCACCTGTTTCTACCTCATCATCTACCTTTCTACCTCTAATTTTAGCTATTTGTTACTCTGTTTTGACTTATGTTAATTTTATTAACTAGGATGATTGTGAAAGTGTCTTCTTGCACTTATAATGTTTACATTTAAGTACATTTTTTTAAATCTCATTTATGGTTATGTGGCTGTTGATCCCAACTTGAAACTGAAACCATAAAACAATTTTTAATGTTGTGTGAAACCACCAGAATTTTAAAAGTGCACTTGTTTATATTGATTATATTTGTTATCTGTTAGCTGCTGATTGCAATTTTTTAATGAATGTTCATGTTTGAAAGTGTCAGAATTTGAAATTAGCCTAGTTTACATTTTCATTTCTAGAATTATTTTTGTATGTTATCCATTCACAGTTAAATTAAATTTTTTTTTGATATTAAAAATAAATTGTAACTTGGGTCTTATTGAGTTTGAGTCCAGATATTCTCTTAAGTGTTTGCCACATTGAAAAGAGAGATCGCAAATAAGATTGTGGATCGTGATTTTTGTATTAAAAGGAGCGTGATATGATTCTTTTTTGGAAAGATCACCCACCCCTAGCTTCAAGTAGTCCTTCCAGCATTTTTTTGGTCCACCTTGAGGTCGGGATATCCTTCAGCGAGTTCACCATGTAGCACCAGTGGATATGGAATGCTTCTAGTGTGCAGATTTGCTTGTGGTAGGGAGTCCAAGACTCCTGTCATAAAGGATTGTTGATATTACATACTGTGTGAGATACCACAACCTTGGTTAAAATGCGGAGATTTCGGTTACAGAAGACATCCTTGCCTAGGCAGCCCCAAATGGAGAGAAGGCTAGTTTGTGGCAGTTCGCAATCTGCTCGGTCACAGAGGCATCACTAGATATTTTGCTTACAAAGTTGGGGAAGGATTGTGTGTTCTTATGTGTCTTATTGAAGATCTTGATGCCCATTGGAGAATTTGTGTGCTAGAAGTCAGTCTGAAGGGTCTGTGTCTTAGAGATGCTGATGTCTCACTGGTGTTCCCGTGCCTTCTTTAGGAGTTGGCAGATGGCGAAGATCATGTCAGTTGTGCTGCATTTGGGACGAAAGCCAGCTTGCGACTCCAGAAGTACTCTGTCTGCAATGTAAAAAATAAAGTAGCCTGAGAAGCATGACACAGCCAAGGATTTTACCAGCCAAATCCCGTAGTGAAATACCACAGCTGTTGCCACAGTCCAATTACTCCCCCTTTCTGTAGATGGTGAAGATGGTGGCATGTTTGCAATAGTCAATTTGACAAGAAAATAAAGTCTCCCATATTCATATGTTTTGGCAGGTATAGTGTCTTCACCAGTGGCTTTCTTGTTCTTAAGGTGTTGGATGGCAGTTTGGACTTTGTGGAGAGATGGACACTTGTCAACTTCAGGGACCTGGAGGAGTGTGGGGATCTTCTCTCGAACAGAAGGATTTGCTGGGTTTATTTGGTTCAACAATTCTCGAAGTGCTCTGCCAAGAATCCCAGATCTGTTGCTTGTCTTTGAAAGTATCATACCATCTGCAGTCCAGATTGGAGCTGCATTATGTTGAGAAGGACAACAAATTGCTTTGATGGCATTGTAGAACTTCAATGGTCTTGTTAACCCACCAGTTGTCCTAAATTTGACTGAGCCAGTGTTGTGTAAATTTTCCACTTCTACAGGAGGGAAACGGGTGATGGATTTACAAGATGAGCTTGGAATGCTGCATTCTTTGCCTACAGGGCGGGAAAATCTTGTCTGTGGCCTCCTCAAATCAGTCTGTGCTCTTCGTCTTGGAGAATCCACTGTGCTTTCTTGGAGGATGACTGAAGGGCTGTGAGAAGCAAGGTCCACAGTTCATCAACATCGTGACTGGTAGTCACGATGTCACCATCTGTTGTTAGTATCTGGATCTGTTCAAATTGTTTGGGAAGATGACTCATCAATACATTTATGGTGTAAATTATTATGAGGGATACAACGTTGAGGCGTAGCTTTGGGCATCTGGTATGTGGTCTAAGTACAGTGCAGAGGATGGACCGGACAAGTCTATGGTCTGTCCAGCATTCTGCTCCTCACATGGCTAGTGTAATCAAGACATCCTGGAGATCACACCAATGGATAATCATATAGTCCAGGAGGTGCCAGTATTTTGCTTGAGGATGCATCCATGTTGTCTTTTGTTTGTTGGGTAAGCATTGTGTTGGTAAAGGACAGTTGTTGCTCCGCAGAGAAGGATAAGAGAAGGAGCCCATTAGCATTAATGTTTCAAGTTCCATGTTTCCCAATCACATTATTCCAAACATCAGAGCTTCTTCCAAGGCATGCATTGAAGTCTTCAAGTAAGGAGAACTTGTCTGAAGCAGGAACATTCTGTACTGCATTGTCAAGGGAAACCTGGAAGTTATCCTTTTCTTCCTCTGTTGAATCCAACGTAGGAGCATATGCACTAATGATTTTCATATGGAAACCTTTTGCCAATGGAATATGCAAGGTCATTGAGCGCAAGCTGTTACTAACAGGTGACTCCAGGATTTTCGGAAGGAGTTCATTCTTAACAGTGAGGCAGATTCTGTGGATTCACATCTCTGGCTTTCCAGAAAAATGTATATCACGCTGTGGTTTCAGTGATGGATCCTTTATCAGCGAGACGAGTGTCATTGAGGACACAGATGGTCTACCCTTGTTATGTTGTAGCTCTGAGTCTATGAGGTAATTCTCCAAGGTGGTCGATCGGTTGTGGTCAAGTCCATGAGTGTACAGACATTCCAAGAAGCTAGGATAAGAGATTTGTTGTTTTTCGACCACATGTAGAGAGGTGACTCGCCAAGTGCATTTTCATGGCCAAATACAGATGGGACAAACTTTGCTTAGGGCACCTTTTATTGTCTTCTCCTCATCAGGGCTAGGCAGTGCTATCCTTGAAAAAAGGCTACCTAGTTACGCTGGCAGGACACAGATGAGGCACTTGTCCCGGATGTGCCTCTGAATGGGCAGCACACCGACACTGCCATATGTGCGGGTTACATACTAAGAAAATAGACCATCACTCAACAGTAGTTCTCTTGTTCTGTTGCCCATTGCTGTAGGACTTTTATGCAGGAGAAAGGATGAGGAAGATAGATGGAAGGTAGAGCCTGTGCAAATGAGTTGCTGATATCGGTGGAAGTGAGGGTGTGCAGTTCTCAGTCGCACCGCTCCACTTCCTATCGGAAATCCACATGGGAAGCCAGGTGCAAGACAATGATGTATGGATGTTGTACCACTTTGCATGGACCTGTGTGGGTAGCCCTACAAGGAGTACATGACTCCCGACAGCATTGTTCAGGGGATCACTGAATCACGCAAAACACTCCGCCATGTTAAGGTGCTGACTCGGTGGAGGGTTTGAAATGGCAAAAATGAGATGGAATGATTAGCATGCACACTTTACAACTTCAGAAGCTCATGTTCGATTACATCTTGGTCACAGTGAGGAATTAGATTTTTCCATTTCTACATTTGTGGATTGATGTACATTCATTCACATAGGTGTTCTATAAAAGCACTTTGGCTCTGTTCAGGGTTGGTTTCTGCTTTTCATTGCAAATTGTTCAGATAGACCTTGGCTATTTTGGATGTATGAAGCGCGCATTCATATTTGTCTGTACGTCTACCTACAGAGACAGGTAAAGAACATAAGTGAAACAGTTGTAGCAGCACTATGAAAATTCAGCACGTTAAAGTGAGTAATGTTCTCATTAAATAATGGGAACTTTTTTTAGCAGTACATATTTAAGACAGCAAAATACATATTTGGATGTAATTGAAATTTTGATTAAGTAAACAACATCAAGTTCTTTATTATGAATGAAGTGTTATTTAAGAGTATTCATTTCTTATATTGAAACATATCCATGAATTGGGTTATAACATAACTGATTGTTGATGAAATACCTAACTTACCATGTTTTTGCAATTGATTATAGACTGAAAAACTGTAGGAGATACAGCAGTATGTTTTAAATCGGCCACATTTTCCCAAAGTAACATCTGTATACACTAAAATATGTTTGCATTTTCATGTATAGCAGGGGTGTGGAAATCAATTTTTTTTTTTTTTGGTCAATGGACAAGTAAATTCAGAAAATCCACTTGTCCGCCAGTTAAATTCACTTGCCAATAAACAAATATCAAAAGTGAAAAATAGTTTATTTGTTCTGATCTCTCTTATTGATACCAAAACTGCCTTCCATTTTAAAACTGAAGAAAGTTCTTTCAGGGAGTAGTATTTTGCCACTTTGCTCTAGAACGTTATATAAAAGATTCCCTCATCTTTTTAACTCCCTAACAAACAATGCCTTCATTATAGCTACACTAGTTCTGTTTCACATATTACAGTTACATAACAGAACACTGTCCTGATTTATTTTCTGCCATGTTCTTCAGCTTCTGTATTACAACATCATCTCCCCCAAGAATCTTTACCATGTGAGACAGCATGGGCTGAATGCTTGTCATTTCTGCTTGAGCTGAACTGCATAGTTCCTGGACTGATGGTCCTGCAGAAGTGGATGCTGATAACTTTTCAGGTTTTTTATGAGTGATGTGCCTGTTGCCAGATGACAGCCAGAATTCCACAGCTGGTAGTGGGTCAAACTCTTCTAAATGTTTGCTATCAACAACAATGCACATCTGGTTTTGAAGGTTTTTCTGAGTCAGGCGGGTTCTTCGAGAACTCTTTACTAAATTCATATTGGAGAATAATCTCTCACAAGAAGCTGTGGAAGGAGAAACTGTAAGAAACAGTGAGATCAGCACACTAACATTCTTCAGAGACCCTTCCTTCCTCTGCAGAACTGAGGTATAGACAGCAAGTGGATGGTACTGCTGTTGCATTGATATCTGCACTTTAAGTGCTTGCCATTCTTCCTCATCAGTCAACAAATCACTATACTGCTGACATAAGTTCTTGATTTTCATAGTTTCCATAAGTGCTCAGTTCAGACAGAGCGTGTGGCCAGATTCCGAAATCAAACACCCTCATATCTTCGTCTTGGAACTCGTACCGGGCAGCGATCTCGCACCGTGACACCTAGACAGGTGAAGTGACAAGCCAATCTGGAGGCCAGAGCTCCTTCAGCCTTCTGTTAATCAACATACAGTAGGTGATCTCACAGCAAAAGAATAAGCACTTTGAACTAGATGTGAATTTTGTTTTCAGAATAGCTCGTAACTCGGTTTTTACTTGTAGGCTTTTTCTTGCATTTATGAGATCATCAGAAAGTCAGGTCTTTGGTGGAATCTGAAAATAAAATGTCATCTAGTCTGATGAAAGAGCACCTTTCACGTAAAACCATTTGTGCAGGTCTATCACATGTATCTATGCATGTTTATCCCTCTGTAGATGTGCTACTACTCTATGATGTGGCTGTTCGCTAGTAATTAATTCTTAACAAGAGCAAAATAAAAGCTTGCTACAATAGGGGTTCTTGGCACATAAATTCACCAATGTGGAAGATGCATATTCGTGCATTTTCTGGGCACCACACAGAAAATTATGAATTTCTGGTAAAGCTGCAAGAGCCTTACTGAAGGTTCAATTAATTATTGGCTTTGCCTTCAGCAAGATAAAAATTTGTCTTATGCATATGTTAAGCAAGAGTAGTGTTTATCTGTTACCTTCATGTCCTAAAGTAATGGAGAAACATTTTTACATTTATGTTTCATAGTTTAACTCTCCAATGCCACTATTAAGATACTGGTGAAGAATAATCTGATGCATCATGGATCAGGGAATTTTTGAATTTCCACATTGATATTCAGTACTTGTGGCTTGACCAGTTGCTGAAAATGCTTAAAATGGTTATTGATTTGGAACAGTCATGGAACGGGAATAAGTATTAAAATGATGTCATATTTTCTATGTTCTAAGCAGATTCAGAAAGAAAAAAATGTTCCATACACCAAAGAGCGAGAGAGAGGTTAGGAGCACACACCGTTACAGCACATTGCCACACTCGCCACATAACAAACCAACTTGGGATCACAGATTAGGACCCGAGTGCAGCCATGCAATGGGTGACACCTCAGCACCACACTACTTCAGATGGAATGGAATCAAGGTGAGGTTTTTTTTATGGTGGCTGGAGTGCCAATTCTGCCACCATCCCCCAGGTTTTTCCTTGTATGTTGGAGTGCCTACATGCAGGGCAGGATGCAGATTAACGTCATACCCAGGACAGAGCAATTACAGGTTAAGGGTCTTGCTCAAGGGCCCAACGAAATAGACTCACTTTTGGCGTTTACGGGATTTAAATTGGCAACCTTCCGATTGCCAGTGCAAATTCCTAGCCTCCAAGCCACCACTTTGCCCTGTCGGAGCCGGCACAATTATAATATGCGCTGCCCTCCTAGAACGGCAGCAAAGGAAAAAGAAAAAAAAAAAATCCAGGGCGCTAGGGACCAACACTACTTTCCTACTACACCTACACCACCTCCAAGTACTGAGACACACCAGAGAAAGCAGGGTTAAGTAAAAAATGATTTTTGGAAGAAGATAACCCCCACTTACTGTAACAAAAAAACCCTATATACATAATCTCACGCTGAAGCGCTTCCCACCCAACATAAATCAAGGCACTAAACACTTAAACACATACGCTACTAATACAGAAATTTGAGCAAGAGATAAAAAATAATGTATTCATAGTCCATTATTTTCTGTACGGAATGTCTAGTTCACTCTGCGGTGGGGAATGAGGCGCCGCACCATACCTCCTGTTCTGGGAAATGTACAGATCAACAGTTCCTGTGCTGGCCCGACAGTCCCTCTCCCGAATACCTTTCACCAAAGAGTAAAAATAATTTGGCCTGAATGGTGTCAATCCTTTCCCTCTTGCCTTTTCCTGTGATGACGTCCACTTCTCTCTTGGCTCTGCACTTCTCCTCTCCTTTTTCCCACCACCCATTTACATTAAAAGGTCCTCTGTCCAAGGCTATACAACCTATGGTAATGTAGCATTGCTTAATAAGTAAAGGAAACCTTGATAACTGGTGTGTTGCAGTGACAAACATAATCCGGCAGTCATTATCTAAGATATGTATCACTACTGTCTATTGTCATCAGACTGAAAGAGGACAGCAAAGGGACTACCATGCAGCACACTTATAATCTCTATAAAGCACCCACATCACTAGCTAAATTTTGAAACCAAAGGTAAAATAACCTTATTTAAGATTGGGATCTTTTATGCAACTATGTGTTTTTTGAAAACTTTACAAAAATATGGGTAAAAATTTAATTACAAATTAGAATATCTTCATATGTTTTTCTTTACAACTACAGAAAATGAGCCACATTACTAAAATTGTTCCAAAGCAGACATCTAATTCATCTTGACATTGAAGTGCTTTACATCTTCCTTCACCCTACCATTTCTGCTTATAATTTGTACTCGGGACTTGCATGCATAACAAGACATGAAGACTATGGCCCTAAATAGAGTACCTGGCATTAGGTTATTTTTGTACCACACCCATAACAAAACATTTTCCTGTTTGATACATGTGTCTAAAGTGCTTTTGTACCTTTTGCTTCCTTTTATATATGGGAATACATATACCCGTAACACCAGTACTTTTGAAATCGACATTTCCTTGTGGGTATCATGATGGTTCTCAACTGGTTGATTCTTTAGGAAAAATTCATGGAAAATGCATTCATTCACAGTTAAAATATATAGTAAATCCTGACTGATTTGTGGGAGGTTAGGGGCGCAGGACCTGTGCGAATGCAAAAATCTGCAAATGCGTGGTGTGTTTACTGTTTATTCTGTAATGTATCTCACTTGTGCAATAAACTTATATAAGAGGTTGAGAGAAGTGGCAAGACAAAATGATTACTGCACAAAATAAAGATGTATGGAATCCCCCAGACCAAGTGCGTACTGTACCTTTTTACAGTTTAACCTATTATAAAATGTGTGTATATGTTTATTGTAGTAAACATACAAAAATGAATTTAATATATTTATAAAAGAAATCCAGCAAAACACTTCACACAAAATAACTGACAGAGTTCAGTTTCGGAGTGATGGCATTGTATTTATGAAATGAAATCCCCTGTGAGCAGCCTTCTGAAAGTTACAGTATGTAAAGTTGTGTCCTTCTGTGATGCAAATGCACTCCCAGACAAAGATGTATTTCATCCCAGAAGAAGTGATATGAACGACTGGAGCTTGACAAGAACAGCTATCCATCCATCATCCAACCCGCTATGTCCTAACTACAGGGTCACAGCCAACACAGGGCGCAAGGCAGGAAACGAACCCCGGGCAGGGCGCCAGCCCACCGCAGGGCGCGCGTACACACACACACACACAGTTTAAGTAGTGGATCTACAGCATCATCTATTGTTTTCTGCAATAGACCATGAAACTTGCAAAATTTCCATTATAAACCCATGAATAGGCAGATCCGGGGATTGCAAGGCCTGACATGTATATTTACAGATTCCTTTTTAATTAGAAATGTTTAAGAGGACAGATTATCTCATCTCTCTCCCACAAAAATAAACCAAGAAGGCCTCAGAGTTAAATCTGTGAAATTACCAGAATAGATTTAAAACATGCCAGGTCTCAATATGAGGCACTTTTTTAGGAAAAGATAGGCTTTGCAATCGGAACTCAACCTTTTGACAACCAAAGAAACAGAACTCATTTTTAAATCGTAACATCATTACTATGAATATGAAAAGAAGGCTCATAAGATCTTAGCTCAACAAATCTGCAGGTAGGAAGTTCGCAATGCAGTATCAGCAATCGCCAACACTGATGGAGATCATTGGCCATAAAAATATAATGCAACAATAAAGTTCTACCTCATACTTTTCACCAAGCATTAATTACTGTTTTTCCTACGAAAAAATATTATTACAATGTGCATCATACAGACCAATCTTGCATCTGAATAATAATATTAAGATACACTCCGAAATCCTAACTAAAAGGATTGAGAAAGTGCTTCCTTCAGTAATCTTATAAGACCAAACTAGATTTATTAAAGGTAGACATTTGGCTTTCAATCTCCGACGCCTATTTAATGTAATATATTTAACCATAAAGTCCAGCACTCCAGAGATCTTATTATCTTTGGATGCAGAAAAAGCATTTGATATGGTTGAATGGGATTACGTATTCACCACTTTGTATAAATTAGAGTTTGGCCCTAACATACAGTCATATGAAAAAGTTTGGGAACCCCTCTTAATTCTTTGGATTTTTGTTTGTCATTGGCTGAGCTTTCAAAGTAGCAACTTTTTTTTAATACAGTATATGACATGCCTTATGGAAACAGTAGTGTTTCAGCAGTGACATTAAGTTTATTGGATTAACAGAAAACATGCAATATGTTTCATAACAAAATTAGACAGGTGCATAAATTTGTGCACCCCAACAGAGATATTGCATCAATACATAGTTGAGCCTCCTTTTGCAAATATAACCGCCTCTAGACGCCTCCTATATAGCCTTTTGATGAATGTCTGGGTTTTGGATGGAGGTATTTTTGACCATTCTTCCATACAAAATCTCTCCAGTTCAGTTAAATTTGACGGCTGCTGAGCATGGACAGCCTGCTTCAAATCATCCCATAGATTTTCAATGACATTCAAGTCGGGACTGACACGGCCATTCCAGAATATTGTACTTCTCCCTCTGCATGAATGCCTTTGTAGATTTGTTTTGGGTCATTGTCTTGTTGGAATATCCAACCCCTGTGTAACTTTAGCTTTGTGACTGATGCTTCAACATTATCCTGTAGAATTTGTTGATATTGGGTTGAATTCATCCGACCCTTGACTTTTTAACAAAGGCCCCAAACCCTGAACTAACCACACAGCCCCACAGCGTGACGGAACCTCCACCAAATTTGACAGTATGCAGCAAGATGTTCTTGCAGATCTTTGGAGGTGATCTGTGGGTTGCCTGTAACCATTCTCACAATCCTGCGCATATGCCGCTCCTGTGTTTTTCTTGGCCGGCCAGACATTGGTTTAACAGCAACTGTGCCTGTGGCCTTCCATTTCCTGATTACATTCCTTATAGTTAAAACTGACAGTTTAAACCTCTGAGGTAGCTTTTTGTAGCCTTCCTCTAAACCATGATACTGAACAATCTTTGTTTTCAGATCTTCTGAGAGTTGCTTTGAGGATCCCATGCTGTCACTCTTCAGAGGAGAGTCAAAGGGACGCACAACTTGCAATTGACCATCTTAAATACCTTTTCCCATGACTGGACACACCTGTCTATAAAGTTCAAGGTTTAATGAGCTAATTCAACCAATTTGGTGTTGGAAGTAATCAGTATTGAGCAGTTGCATGCATTCAAATCAGTAAAATTACAAGGGTACCCAAATTTTTGCACAGCCAGTTTTTCACATTTGATTTAATGTCATACGACTAAATACTGCTTCACTAAAAATCTTTGCTTGGAAAACACCCCAGTACTCAGACTCAGGAAATGAAAGACTGTTATCTTTTTTTGTTGAAAGTAGAGTAAATTATTATGCAGAGTGAGAGAGGTTCCCAAACTTTTTCATATGTTTGTATGTGCATGGATCAAACTGCTTTATACCTGTCCAGAAGCTTCAGTTTGTATTAATAACACTATCTCAGACTACTTCAAACTAGAATGTGGTACTAGACAAGGATGCCCCATGCCACCACTGCTATATGCAATTGCCATTGAGCCATTGGCTGTTCACTTTTGAAATGCAACAGAGATAAAAGTGATTTTCAGAGCAGGACTTGAATAGAAAATATCACTATATGCAGATGATAAGGAACTGCATATATCAGATCCATAAAATTCAGTGCCTGTAGCCCTAGCTGTACTAGTAGAATTTCAAAAGATATCTGGACTCAAAATTATTTTGAACAGAAGTATGCTTTTTCCAGTGAATTCCCTAGCAAACCGCATTAGATTGGACACCTTCCCTTTTATCATTGCAGATCAGTTTAAATATATAGGTGTAAACATCACAAGTAAACATAGCTCTTTTTCAACAAAATGTTGCTGTTTGCATGGACAAAATTAAACAAGACATGCATCAATGGTCTACCCTCCATCTTTCTTTAGCAGGGAGAATTAACACTGTAAAGATGAATATCCTCCCTAAACGTCTGTTTTTATTTCAGAACATCCCCATGTACATTAACAAATATTTTTTGAAGCATTTAGATTCAATCATAACCTCATCTATTTGGTATTCAAAATATTCATGCATCCAAAGGGAGACCCTACAACAACCTAAATCAGAAGGAAGCATGGCCCTATCAAATTTTCAATTTTATTACTGGGGGGCAAACATACAAGTTATAAAATCCTGGACGCTGACACAAATAGATGAACACCCACTAGCTTGGTATGCAATAGAAATGAAATCCTGCAATACTCTTTTATATTCCTTGCTTTGTACACCAGTAAATACAAGGTATCATCAATATACTAACAACCCAATTGTCCTTCATTCACTAAGAATATGGAACCCATGTAGGGAGTCCTTCAAATTAAGGAATATTTTATCTGTGGCACCTCGACATAACCACCTTTTTCCACCCTCTTACACAGTTTTGAATGTTTGGAAAATGTATGGGATTAAATCATTTAGAAATTCGTATATAAATAATGACTTTGTATCCTATGAACAATTACACTCTAAATTTAATTTCCCATCAACACAATTTTTCCATTATCTCCAAATTAGAAACTTTGCTAAACAAAATCTGCCCAATTTTCCTCACCTCCCACCTATTTCTGTTCCAGAAGAGAGATTAATCAGTCTAGAAGACTCAGACAGCATTTCTATAATATATAATCCCAAAGTACGGTGGGAAAAGGATCTGTTACTCAACATTTCAGAAACCGAGAGGGAGGCAGCCATATACAGAATTCACTCTAGCTTCACATGTGCAAAACATTTAATTATTCAACTTTAAAATTTTTATCGAGCATGCCTATCTTGTTTAATATTGTCCAAAATGTTTCCAGAACAAGATCCAACCTGCGAATGTTGCAATCAAGCTCCAGCTTCACTAGGCCACATGTTTTAGGCATGTACAAAATGATCATCATTCTAGACAAAAAATTTTAAATGCCTATCAGACAGCCTTGATGTCACAATCACTCCTAATCCATTAATAGCTGTGGACTTAAAGTGGAGAAGGACAAACAAATTTAATTGCCTTTACCTCACTATTAGCACATAGACTTTTCTTGCTCAACTATTAGAATCATAACCCACCTCTGTTAAGTCAGTGGGTAACTGATGTTCTATACTGTTTGACTCCTTTCCTTCTATATTACTCTCAAAAGTTTTACTCTGGCTGTTGGCCTTTCCCTCTTTCTCATGGGTGGGGGTTGAATTGAATTTAGTTTTGTTAAGTTTGACTTAATTGATTGGGATGTTACATGCTTGAAATAAATTCAATAAAAGTTTTAATAAAAACAATTAGAAAGTTTGAACAAACCCAAAAATGCTTCATAAGTTTTATTTATACTGGAGTTTTATGTGATGGTGGTCTAATGGACAGTTGATATGGTTTTTTCCACAGGTGGTTGATGTTTAGAAAGCAATGGAATTTCAGACACAGCGTCAAGGTTCTGGTAAGAGAAGTTTTATATATTTTGCTCACAGATTTAATTTTTGTGTATTTGTGCTTATTTTTAAGTAATGTAACATTTTTGAAATAGAGCATTTTCAATTTCAATAGTACGTTTTGTTCTGGTAGATGCAGAAAGAAATTAACAGGAGCTTGGCTAGATGACCATTTCAGTTAAGTATAGTGTACTGTCCTTTTACATTGTGAGTGCTGTACTGGATGGTCTGGTATCTTGACCAGGATGGGGTGTGGTTCCTTGGCAGGAAGGGAGGCCATATTGGAAGGACATTGATGTACTGTTGTTCTGTCTGGGTTGGTTGCTAGTACCTTTCACAAATGGGAGGCAATGGTGAGAAAGACAGAGCGCATCTGCTTCCTGGGGCCATGTGTTCCCCCGGTGTATGCTTTGGCCACATCCCACAGGTGAAATCCCCATATGAACACCTAAAGGGCAGACTGGGAGATGGAGTCCTGTAAGGTTACTTGGGCACCAGCAGGGTGAGCTACAGGGGAGCACTGTCCCTACATTGAGGAGCTTCTGCCTAACCCAGAAGCGCTTCCGCCATATACTGCTGTGGCACTGGAAGTACTCTTGGGCCTGGATTAAAAAGGAGCCCTCTGCCTCACCTTGTGAAGTCAGAAACAAGAGGATGAAACTCACTTAGTTGTGGATGGAGATGCAAAGGAACTTCATTTGGTATTGCATTATTATTAAGGGATGAGAAAAACTGTCAAGGTATTGTTATATAATACTTTTAACCACTGAAATTGTGTCTAGTGGAGTGGTCTAGTGTTCAGGGATCATGGTGCCCCCAGCATTTTTTTTTAAAGTAATCATAATAATTCCATAGCCATAGCTTAACAGTCAGAAGTCTTTGGAACATGCATCGTGGCTATGCAGTGCTACTTTTAATTTAAATTGGGGCTTTTGTAAGCCTTCTATATATAGGTAATTGGATATATGAACAAAGGTGTTTTTTCACTTGGTATTGTTTCATTTTGTATGTAGTAGGTTCATTAAAATGGTAGATGATAGTATAGCTGGATTGTGTTTGCCCTGAATTTGGAACCCTTTTCTACTGAGCATTGCATTTTTTTTTGGTGAAAATAAAAAGTAACTAAATGCATTAAGTGTTGCTCCAAACATGATGCAATCAAAAAGAAGAAAAAACAAAAGCTTTACCTCACAGCTTGACATGGTGTGGTAAATCTGTATAGTATTCCACTACTGTGATTACTGAAAGACTTGGTCCGTTTTAGAAATCCTGGAAGCATTTGGCAGGATGCGAGTCTATCACAGGTTATGTGTATACTTAGTTTGAATGAGGCCTTTAAACTAACTGTACATAAGAGGGGTCCTGCAGGGTATTTTCAAAGCAGTGTTTTGGAACCATAAATGCAGATTAAACACATATAGAAATGATTAATCAAGCCAATGAATCAAACTTGCACATTGATCATTTATTTTTTTATATAACTAATAAAGAGACCACTAAGTATATATTTTTATTTAAAGATTTGATATAAGAAAACATGACTTATGAGTTTCAGACGCATGTTTGTTACAACAAAAGGGATATGTAAATAATTTATTGCATATTTATTGTATATTACTGGTACTGTTTTTCCAATGGTAAAGATGTTTTCTGTTTGCTTGTGTGAGTTCTCACATATTTATGGGAGTAAATCAAAACCAAACTAACCATGTGGCACTAAATATTATACTGTAATTTGGCCTTTCAAAAGGAAATCACATTTTTTTGGGTTCTAAAATAACATACAAACTATTTTTTAATGTGTGTGTAATCATAAGATGCAGATCAATTCTTAACAGCTATCTTTGACATATTTGATACTTTTTAAAGTTTTTTATTTTCCTGTGATGCCCCTTGACTGTTTAGCCTCTATAGTAACATGCCAATGAGGGATGGATTCAGATTTATAAAAAAGGCTTAATTTTAGAACACCGTTTGATGTGGCAAATCTGTCATGTTTGTGAAGCAATAACTTTTACTTGAAAAATACCAAACTTTAACATTTTGTAGCTGATTCAAGAAAAGTTCGCAATTTACTGTTGAATGGAAAAAGTGTTGTGGTGTAAGTGTTAGTGTATTGTATTTGCGCATGATGGCAGATGCTGGTGTAAATGCCTATTAATAATGGAGGCATTTTCAAGGAAGTAGGAAAGTAGTTCTACTACTTGTACATTTTCATAAACTTCCATTGGGCCAGTTTGGCATTCTAAGTTAATATTTAGCCGTTTATTGAGTTTTATAGTATGTTAAAAGGAGAAGTAGCAGATGAAGCAAAGGCCTGGGTTGATTGTGAAAAGCATGTCTGTAAAGATATCCAAGACTATAGAGATGATAGAAGATGTAAGACTGGCATAATATTCAGGTATGTTTGGGGATACGGTTAACAGATTTGAACGTTTTTTTCAGTTCAATAAAAGTCAGTTATGTTTTTGTTTAAGTATTTTTGCAACAACAGGTCTTATTCAAAAATAACAGCGATTTAATAGATTGCAATTACTTGTTAGTAGACTACAATAAACTTTACATTATCATCTAGTTAAACACATCATCCAAACTGGCATGTAGTAGTCACTCTATAGCTTTCACAGACAGTAGATTCCAATTCAAGTGATGTAAAAATTATATCAGTTGTTATCCTATTGTTAGTGTCTGTGAGTAAATTTCTCAAAAATAATAATTTGAAAAAACCCGATATGACCTTTTTTTTTTTTTACTTTTGAAGTTAACTAACTTCAAGCTGCAGAAGAAGTGAGCTGATGTACAAGCGGCTTGTACACATGCATGTCTTCCAGTGTTTGACTGACTCTACTGGGGATCTGTTTTGTTGTCAGTAGTGGCTGTTGGATGAGTAAAAGAGGAAAATAATACAAACTATAGAAGTTGAAGTGACCTCACACAAGGTCAATTTTAAACAGAAAACTAATTTTTAATTGAAATCACAACAAATGTCTCTGTATTTTAAGATTTTTTTCCAAAAAATCACCAATGCTTTTCAGTGGGAGATTTTGAACTATCAAACATTTTGTACAGTATGCTGTATTTGATATATCTCAATGCAAATTGACCATTCATTACAAATTTCCTTGAAGAATAGTATGCCAAATTAAAAAAAATATATATTTGGTGCGCAGAGAGTAGAGGTGTTTGATGTGGACAGACAGCTGAAGAAACAAAAAGACAGACATGGTGATCCCAGTTGGTGGTTCTAACTGTACAGTGAATTCAGAAAGTATTCAGACACCTTCACTTTGTTAACGATTTGCTGTGTTGCAGCCCTGCTAAAATTGCATAAATGTTTTCTCTCCACCTCAAGCAACACTCAGTACTTCAGAATAACAAAGTAAAAGCCAGATTTTACATATTTTTACAAATGTATTTAAAATACTGTGCCATTTTCTAATCCCACCATAAGAAGGAGCAGGATACAAGGCAGGAACAATCCCTGGACCAGATAACATTATTACAGGGTGATCACACAAATGCTAGGGCTAATTTCATGTTGCCAATCCACCTATCCTGCATGTCTTTGAACTGTGGGAGGAAACCGGAACGCCAGGTGGAAACCCACACTGACACAAGGCAAATATGCATACTTTATGCAGTGAGGACCTGGAATGTGAACCCTGTTCTCCTTACTGTGAGGCAACAGAAATAAAAAAACACCTGAAATATCATATTGATACAGGCATACAGACCCTTTGCTATCACACCTGAAATTTGGCTAATTTTGGCTATAGATCATTATTGAGTTATGTCTGCACCCTGATGGGAGACGTCCTGTAGTTGGCTCAATTGATTAGATATGAATAGTGGGGGGCACACACCCATGTACTGTATGTAAGGCCCCATAGTTATGTAAGGATGTGTGTCAGAACAAAAACCAAGCCATGAGGTTGAAGGAATTGCCTACAGAGCTTAGAGAACAGTGGTGTCAAGGCGCAGGTCTGGTGAAGGTTACAAAAACAATTCTGACAGCATTTAAGGTTCCCAAGAACATAGTTGCCTTCATAATACTTAAATGGAGGAAGTTTGGAACAACTATGACTCTCAGACCATGTCTGAGCGCCAGAGATTCAGTATGGAGATAGGAGAAACGTTCAGAAAGATAACTAACACTGCAAAACTTTTTGGTTTATGACAGAGTGGCCAGACAGAGTTAAATAAGAAAAAAAATATATTGAATAATATTTATAGTTCTCAAAATATTGTATCAAAGTCAGGGTTTCAGTATCATTACAACCACAGTATCCACGGCATAAAACAGCAGTAATGAATGTGATTTGGGCAGTAAAACTCGCATATTATGTGCTACTGTTCTTTGAAATGGGTAATTACATCATACAAAAATCCAATGTGTCTCAGTGACATGCAGTGCATTGAATATGACATACATTACCAATTGGCAATATGACAAAACAGCCATATCTTATTGTTAATGTCTCAAAGACCATTTTTCACATTTCACAATTAAGTTAATGAGATGTGTTGTAGTGCAGTATGGGTGCTATATCTAGACCAGTGGTCAGCAATCCAAATTAGAATTTAATTACTAGAAACATAAATTTATTATAAACAATTTAGCAGGATTTAATATGATACCAACAAAAAAGTGTAAACAAATTATTTTCAGTGTTTCATCTACTTTGTGAGTGTTTATGTGCTTAATCTTATTTTTCCTTTTTTGTTTTTAAATTAAGAAAATGCAGAAGTTCCAGAAATTTATGTTGGAAACCTTCCCACAGACATATCTGAGGTAATCCTCATCCGTTTTACAGTACCTTTTTATTTAAGATTTGTGTATATATGTAAACAAAGGGAACCCAAAAATACCTGGAATCAGTCAATAGCACAGGAGGAGCGTGTAGTTATTCAATGTGCCTCTAGGTATTCTGTGCCTATAATGAATGCGTGTTAGTCATTGACAGAGTTGTTCATAAAGAGTTTGTTCCCTCTAAACAGAATGTTAATCAGATGACAATGGGAAAGCATCTGGAAAAAAATGACCAGAGTATTTCTAGACACAAAGCTGTGTTTTACACATTGACAACACACCTGCACAAACAGCATTATGTCAGTCAAACAATTTTTGATGAAAAACAATGTGTTTGTAACTTTGCACCTCATGTATTCACCAGATCTTGCTCCCTGAGACCTTTGTTTTGTTTTAAAAATTAAAATTGACATTGAAGGGAAGACAATTTGATACTGTGGAAGAAATACAGGAAAAACTGCAACAGGCTCTCGACATAACAAAGATGAGTACAGGATATGATAAAAGGAATATGAGAAGCTTTGGGTCATTGAATTGCATCTCATAGAGCTTATTTTGAAGGTTTTATAATAAAGTGTGTATTTTTTTTTTTATATATATTGCTGGAATTTTGGGATCCCCACTGCCTTAAGATTCACGTTATGCCATTTTTGTAAAATTTATTTTATCTAAAGAAAATACAAAAGTGGTTACAAAGTTCCATTCAAGTGGTTACTGGAATATAAACTAATCCCTTTCGCAAAGGTATGACAATTTTGTTGCAATTTCTCTTTGTTGCTGTAGGAATACTCTGCATATTTTTTAAATTACTGTTTTATAATTGTGTTTAATTTGTTACTTTCGAATGTATTACTTTTTCAATTGTGCAAGTTGTGTTTCATTACCATAGGATCGGATGTCAATTCTCTGATGCAGTTGCACCTGAATGAGTCAAGGCACTGCAGATTTCAGCAATCGGCTGCACAAGTGTTTGCACAGCCTGAGTGAAAGCCAAGGGGCTCACAATGCCCTTTGTTTAAACTGGGCTTTAGAGGAAAGTCAATTAAACTTTGTTAAATTGAAGAATAAAACAGGCTCAATTATATTCTTGTGCTAAAATCAATACAAAAATTCCAGAAACTTTCTTAGATTGTTTAGTAAATTCTTTTTTTTTTTTTTTTTTATTAATTTTATTGCAATCCATACAAAGCAATCAAGTTTTTACAAAAAAGAAAAATAGAGTTAAGAACAGATCGATCCCCACACCTGAGAGAGAGAGCAAGCCAAATGGCGTAAAAGTTAAGGCGTGTAAACATACCTAAATTAATAAATTCTCTGTGCTTCGTGAACTTACTTTAAAATATTACTGATTAGACCCTGCCATGTTTTGAAAATAGTCTGCACGGATCCTCTAACTGATTATTTGATTTTTTCCAATTTCAAATAATATAACACATCGGTTTCCCACTGACTTAAAAGAGGAGAGTTTGGGTTTTTCCAGTTTATCAGAATAAGTCTGCGTGCCAAAAGTGTAGTGAATGCAATCACAATTTGTTTGTCCTTCTCCACTTTAAGCCCCTCTGGAAGAACCCCAAACACAGCTGTTAATAGGTTAGGAGGGATTGTGAGTCCAAGGCTGTCTGAGAGGTAATTTAAAAATTTTTGTCCAGAATAATGTTAATTTGGTGCAGGCCCAGAACATGTGACCCAGTGAGGCTGGGACTTGGTTGCAACATTCACAGGTTGGATCATGCCCTGGAAACATTTTGGAGAGTTTTAGTCGAGACAGATGTGCTCGATATATAATTTTAAGTTGTATAATTGTATGCTTTGCGCATATGGAGCTCGAGTGAATTCTCTGCATTGCTACTTTCCACTCCTTTTTTGATATATTAATTGAGAGATCTTTTTCCCAGTGTCCTCTTGGATCTTTGAAAGGGAGGGATTGTAAAATGATTTTATATATTGTAGAGATGGAGTCTAAGTCCTTGAGATTGAGCAATATTTTTTCCAGCATGGATGAGGAAAATCTGGAAGGTTCTGTTTAACAAAGTTCCTGATTTGAAGATAGTGAAAGAAATGTGTAGCTGGAATGTTAAATTTGGAATGTAATTGTTCATAGGATGCAAAGACGTTGTCTATATAAAGAACTCTAAGCAAGTTAATTCCAAATTTTTTCCAGATATTAAAAACTGCATATGTTTGTGAAGGTTGAAAGAGGTGGTTCTCTTGCAGAGGTGCCACAGATAGACGTTTCTCCGTCTTAAAATGCTTTCTACATTGGTTCCAGATTCTAAGTGAGTGGAGCACAATTGGGTTATTTGTATATTGCTGATAACGTGTGTTTATTGGTGCACAGAGCAAGGAATACAAAGAAGTACTGCAGGATTTTACTTCTATTGCTGACCAAGCCTGTGTATGTTCTTCTATTTGTGTCCAGGTTCTTATCGCCTGCATATTTGCTGCCCAGTAATAAAAGTGGAAGTTAGGTAGAGCCATGCCGCCTACTGTCTTTTGTCTTTGTAGGGTCGCTCTTTTGATGCGTGGATGTTTTGAATTCCAAATAAATGAGGTTATTGTTGAATCTTACTGCCTAAAGAATGATTTATTAATGTATATTGGAATGTTTTGAAATAAAAAAAGAAGCTTAGGAAGAATATTCATCTTAACAGTGTTCATTCTTCCAGCTAGTGTGAGATGAAGGGTTGACCATCTATGCAAGTCTTGTTTAATTTTTTCCATGCAGATGGTGAAATTTTGTTGATATAGAGCTTTATGTTTACTTGTGATGTTTACCCCTAGGTATTTAAACTGTTCTGCAATGATAAAAGGTAGGGTATCTAATCTAATATTATATGCTTGAGAATTCACTGGAAAGAGTACACTTTTATTCAGATTCCGTACAAAAATTAGATTTGTTTGGATATAAATTGCGTACAATTCTCGTCAGGTAATAGAAGCTGGTTGAGGCGCCATCTGCGGGGTGAGTGTATGGGGCTTAGTAATTTTAGCTCCAAGATCATAGGTGCATGGTCAGAAATAACAATAGCATCGTATTTGCAAGATTTAATCATAGTCAAGAAGTTATTGTCTATAAAGAAGTAATCAATCCTTGAGTAGCAATGATGTTCTGGTGAGTAGAAAGAATATGTTCTTGAATTTGGGTTTAAAAACCTCCAGGGGTCTGATAAGTTGTGATCAGTTATAAACTTTGTAATTATCTTTGCGGTGTTAGATGCTGTTCCCCCTGTGGAGGAAGTCCTATCTAAAAGTGGATTTAGAACACAAAGTCAACTCTTGGGGGAATAGGAAATTAAGACCTAAACTATTTCACTTCCAGTTAAGACTATAATATGACACCAAAAACTCAGAATCAGTGTCTCCATGATGGGACAGTTAACTTCGTAAGCTGGAATGTTAAAGGCCTGAATCACGAATTAAAGAGAAAGAAAGTACTTTCTCACCTAACAGGTCTAAATGCTAAAATAGTATTTTACAGGAAACCCACTTACTAAGTAAGGATCAGTTCCGGCTGCAAAAAGACTGGACTGGCCAAATGTTCCATTCTAGTTTTACAAAGAAAACTAGAGGGGTGGGAATTCTCATACATAGAACAGTACCATTTGTAGCATCAGATGTAGTATTGGATCCTGAAGGGAGATATGTGATGGTCATGGGAGACTTATCTAACTGTAAAATGATTTTGATAAATGTTTATGCACCTAATGTTGATGATAAGGAATTTATACAAAATTTATTTGCATCCATTCCCAATCTGAACACTCATAAACTTATAATGGCTGGGGACTTTAATTGTGTTCTAAATCCACTTTTAGATAAGACTTCCTCCACAGGGGGAACGACAACTAACACCGCAAAGATAATTACAAAGTTTATAACTGATCACAACTTATCAGATCCCTGGAGGTTTTAAACCCAAATTCAAGAACATATTCTTTCTACTCACCAGTACATCATTGCTACTCAAGGATTGATTACTTCTTTATAGATAATAACTTCTTGCCTAAGATTAAATCTTGTAAATACGATGCTATTGTTATTTCAGACCATGCTCCGATGATCTTGGAGCTGAAATTACTAAGCCCCATACACTCACCCCCCAGATGGCGTCTCAATCCGCTTCTATTAGCTGACGAGAATTGTACTGAATTTATATCCAAACAAATTGAATTCTTTCTAGAGACAAATACATCCCTGAGATCTCTGCAGGAATACTCTGGGAAACTCTTAAGGCCTTCTTAAGAGGACAGATTATCTCATATCTTTCCCACAGAAATAAATCCGAGCGAAGAAAGTAGCAGAGATAAAAGCGAAATTACTAAAATAGATGAAGAACATGCCAGACTACCAAGCGAGACTCTACATAAGAGGAGGCAGGCTCTACATTCAGAATTAAACCTCTTGACAACTAAAGAAACCGAACAACTAATTTACAAATCCAGACATCATTATTATGAACATGGAGAAAGCTAATAAGCTTTTAGCGCAACAAATTCACAAGCAAGAAGTGCATACGCAATCTCGGTAATTACTAACACGAATGGAGATAAAATCATCGAACACAAAAATATAATGTACACTTTTAGAGACTACTATAAATCCCTATATACTACTGAGTTTAAAGAAGACAATATACAATCTAATGCATTTCTGGATAAATTACAGATACCACAAATTGACGCTATTAGTGTGGAGGAGCTCGATAAACCTCTGTCATTATCAGAATTACTGGATGCTATAAAGTCACTCCAAGGTGGAAAAGCAGCAGGCCCTGATGGCTACCCTGCAGAGTTTTACAAGAAATTCTCCGCTCAGCTAGCTCCCTCCTATTAGCAACATTTACAGAAGCCAGAGATAACCAATCTCTTCCACAAACCTTTCGCCAAGCACTAATCACTGTCTTTCCAAAACAAAATAAGGACTTATTACAATGTGCATCATACAGACCAATTTCACTTCTGAATAACGACGTTAAAATACTCTCTAAAATCATAGCTAGAAGGATGGAGAAAGTGCTCCCCTCAATAATATCACAAGACCAAACTGGATTTATTAGGGGCCGACACTTATCTTCAAATCTTGACGCCTGTTTAATGTAATATACTCACCAACTAAATCAAACACCCCAGAAATATTATTATCATTGGATGCAGAAAAAGCATTCGACATGATTGAATGGAAATACCTTTTACTATTTTGGAGAAGTTTGGGTTTGGCCCGAACATTTGTGCATGGATTAAATTACTGTATACTAACCCAGAAGCTTCAGTTTGCATCAATAACATTTGCTCAGACTACTTTAAACTAGAGCGTGGCACAAGACAAGGATGCCCTTTGTCACCACTGCTGTTTGCAATTGCCATTGAACCACTGGCAATACATTGTCGAAATACTGATCAGATAAAGGGGATTAGCAGAGAAGGACTGGAACAGAAAATCTCATTATATGCAGATGACATGGTACTGTATATATCGGACCCAGAAAATTCTGTGCCTGCAGTCTTAGCAGCACTCACAGAATTTCAAAAGCTCTCTGGTCTCAGAATTAATCTGAATAAAAGTGTACTCTTTCCGGTGAATTCAAGCATATAATATTAGATTAGACACCCTTCCTTTTATCATTGCAGAACAGTTTAAATACCTCGGGGTAAACATCACAAGTAAACATAAAGCTCTTTATCAACAAAATTTAGTGTCTGTATGGAAAAAATTAAACAAGACTTGCATAGATGGTCAACCCTTCATCTCACACTAGCTGGAAGAATTAACACTGTTAAGATGAATATTCTTCCTAAGCTCCTTTTTATTTCAAAACATACCAATATACATTAATAAATCGTTCTTTAAGCAATTAGATTCAACAATAACCTCATTTATTTGGAATTCTAAACATCCACGCATCAAAAGAGCGACCCTACAAAGACAAAAGGCAGAAGGCGGCATGGCTCTACCTAACTTCCAGTTTTATTACTGGGCGCAAATATACAGTCGATAAGAACCTGGACACAAATAGAAGAACATACACAGGCATGGACCGCAATAGAAGTAAAATCCTGCAGTACTTCTTTGTATTCCTTGCTTTGTGCTCCAATAAACACACGTTATCGGCAATACACTAATAACAATTGTGCTCCACTCACTTAGAATCTGGAACCAATGTAGAAAGCATTTTAAGACGGAGAAGCTTCTTTCTGTGGCACCCTGCAAAAGAACCACCTCTTTCAACCCTCACAAACATATGCAGTTTTAATATCTGGAAAAATTTGGAATTAACTTGCTTAGAGATCTTTATATAGACAACGTCTTTGCATCCTATGAACAATTACATTCCAAATTTAACATTCCAGCTACAAATTTCTTTCACTATCTTCAAATCAGGAACTTTGTTAAACAGAACCTTCCAGATTTTCCTCATCTTGCACCCTCATCCACGCTGGAAAAATTATTGCTCAATTTCAAGGAGTTAGACTCCATCTCTACAATATATAAAATCCTTTTACAATCCCTTCCTTTCAAAGATCCAAGAGGACACTGGGAAAATGACCTCTCAATTAATATATCAGAAAAGGAGTGGAAAGTAGCAATGCAGAGAATTCACTCAAGCTCCATATGCAAAGCATACAATTATACAACTCAAAATTATATATCGAGCACATCTGTCTCGACTAAAACTCTCCAAAATGTTTCCAGGGCATGATCCAACCTGCGAACGTTGCAACCAAGCCCCAGCCTCACTAGGTCACATGTTCTGGGCCTGCTCCAAATTAACATTATTCTGGACAAAAATTTTTAATTACCTCTCAGACAGTCTTGGACTCACAATCCCTCCTAACCCATTAACAGCTGTGTTTGGGGTTCTTCCAGAGGGTCTTAAAGTGGAGAAAGACAAACAAACTGTGATTGCATTCACTACACTGTTGGCACGCAGACTTATTCTGATAAACTGGAAGAACCCAAACTCTCCTCTTTTAAGTCAGTGGGAAACTGATGTGTTATATTATTTAAAATTGGAAAAAATCAAATACTCAGTTAGAGGATCTGTGCAGACTTTTTTCAAAACATGGCAGGATCTAATCAGTAATATTTTGAAATGATTTATAAAGCACATAGAATTTGTTGATTTAGGTATTTTTAAAAGCCTTAAATTTTACACCGTTTGGCTTGCTCTCTCTCTCAAGGGTGGGGATCGATCTGTTCTTAGCATAATTCTTTTTTTTTGTAAAACTTGATTGCTATGTATTGATTGTAATAAAATTAATAAAAATAAATAAAAAAAAGAACACAAAGTCCCCAGCCATTATAACTTTGAGTGTTCAGATTGGGAATGGATCAAAATAAATTTTGTATAAATTCCTTATCATCAACATTAGGTGCATAAACATTTATCAAGATCATTTACAGTTAGATAAGTCTCCCATGACCATTACATATCTCCCTTCAGGATCCAATACTACATCTGATACAGTTCTATGTAGGAGAATTCCCACACCTCTAGTTTTCTTTGTAAAACTAGAATGGAACATTTGGCCAGTCCAGTCTTTTTGCAGCCCAAACTGATTTTTGCTTAGTAAGTGGGTCTCCTGTAAAAATACTATTTTAGCATTTAGATCTGTTAGGTGAGAGAGTACTTTCTTTCTCTTTAATTCGTGATTCAGGCCTTTAACATTCCAGCTTACAAAGTTAACTGTCCCATCATGGAGTCACTGATTCTGAGTTTTTGATGTCATTTTATAGTCTTAACTGAAAGTGAGACAGCTTCGGCCTTAATTTCCTATTTCCCTAGAGTTGTTGCCATGCAGCTTATTATTACGTTGGTAGTTACAGTTATAAAGATTAAGAGGATAGATTAGGTATAGATCAAGCCTGCTCTCTTTCTCTTCCCCCCCTCCTCTGACATACCCAGAGACAGAGCATGTCCAAAGCAAAACAAGCCCCCATGCAGCGGCGATTTAGGGTTAAAAGATAGAGATATCTATTACCAATATAGTCTTTTTAAAAAAAAAGAATGTTGCACTTAAAATATTTATATATATATATATATAGTCTTCAGAAATTTTAGTGCATTATGATGATACAACCATATAATAAACCCGGGGGATGGTGTTAAAAATGTGTCCAGAATAAGCATAACCAGTCTTAATGCAGTAATAGCAATGACAATAAACCAAGGGTATGATATTGAACAGTCTCGTTTAGCGTTGAGATGAAATAATTATAAGAAAGAAAAAAGAAAAAGTAATTAAGCACAATAAAACATATAGCACCCTAGTAATACTAAGTAATAATTAGAATATATGAGAATATATGCTGATAAAAACCCGTATTTTAAAATGAATAGATCAGACAGTAGATTATTATTCCTTGCTTTATTATTAACCGCCAAGGCTCACTATTATGTATCAGAATAGTCCCGGGATCAGCCTTCTTAATTCCTTTTCTGCTTCTTCTTTGCTAGCGAAGACATAGAATTGACCCTGCCATTCCAGTTTCACTTTTGCCGAATACTAGAGGCTGTATTTGACACTGGCTTGCCGTAACTGCTGTTTAATGTAGAAGGCTGCGCGTTTAGTAGCTGTTGCTGCAGGGAAGTCAGGGAAGATACGAATGTGGTTATTTTCATATATAATATCTTCTTTGTTTCTGAGGAATGCCATCACCTCTAGCTTAAATGATAATCCGTTCAAAATGAACTATAAAAGGTCTGGGTTTAACGGTGTTTGATCCGCGCACGCGGTAAGCCGCAGCTATCTCAAATTCTGCTTTAAAGTCGTCCCCGATTATTTTAGAAAAAAGTTCAGCTGCAAATTTCACAGGGTTTGAACTTTCTCGATTCTCAAGCAGACCTTCAATTCTGATATTATACCTTCTACTTCCATCTTCCAAAGCAGCCAGTCTGTCTCCGAGTTTTTTGCATTCGGAGCTGACATTTTCTGCTTTTTCTTCAGCACTGATAGCTAAATTTTCGGCTATTTCAATGCTAGTCGTGAATGTTTCCTTGAGATCCTCCAATTGATCAGTAAGCGTTTCAATTTTACCCAGCACCTGTCACATCTCCACTTGCATTTCTTGTCGCAAACTTTCATTTGCCTGTTGCAGCATCAGTCGCTGCGTTTCATTTGCTTGTTGCAACTTCTGCCGCTGCGTTTCGTTTGCTTGTTGCCATTCCTGTTTCAATTCCAGCAACTCCTGTTTTAGTCTCTCATGTGCCTTTGCCCTTGCTTTCTCATTTGCCTTCTCGGTTTTCTTTATATCTTGTATGAGCTCAGTGAACATCACCTGCAGTTTAGACATTTCAATTGTGCTTTCATGTACCGTAGGTGAAGCGTCAGGCTCTACTGTAGTCGGTGTCCCAGCTATTCCCGGCACGCATGGAGTAATTGAGATCGCAGATTGTAAGGCCTTTTCCAGTTTCTGGTGCTCTTCTCCGATCAGCGAGCTATCGAGATCTGCACTCACGATCGTACATTCGCTCCCCTTTTCACTCTCAGCCGGCGACAATGTATCGGACCTTGATCCCGAAGACTGTACTTTCGCCCAGCTGATCCAGGTCTCTCTCTGAAAGGCCGTATCTTGAGCTAGGGCTTGCTGATCTTAGCTTGGGTGCAGCTTTAGTTTTCGATTCCTTTCTTGTTGGCCATGTTTATATATGCTTACATATATACTGTAGCAGTCTCCTTGGGTTGAATAGATACAGGATATCTCAGGATAATAAGCAAATAATATGAAAAATAACACCGCTGCTAGCGGAGCTCCACTTCAGACGTCCATCTTTTTTTTGGTTTAGTAAATTCTTACTTGGTCTTTATCCTTTTTATTTGACGAATCCAAACACTGTCAGTTTTTGTGGATGCATTGAGATGCGTACAGTCAATTCTTTATAAGAGGAGCCTGCATGGGACAAATGACGAGACACACAAAAGAGAGTGGAGTTTAAAGAACAGAGAGAGAGGCATGGGCACACAAGCACCAGAGTGAAAGAAGGAAAGAGGTGGATGGGAATGGAGCCCCAGGAATGAACCGTGTGGCTGGCACTCTAGGGAGCTGAAGGTTGCTCCTGCTAAGCAGAAAGGGAGCAGGAGCAACCACCAAGTACTCCTGGAAGACTCCCTTGCAAGGCCAGGGATGGCAGCGGGAGTCAAAAGAAGTACGGCTCAGGGGCACCCTGTAGGTGCCGACGGACAGACGGCAGAGGCCAGGGGGTGGAACAGAGGGTTGTTTGCGTCTGCTGGTTGACGTTTCTTGACGCTGCAAAACCTGAATAGGGTAAGCCTGGGAGACATCAGTTTTAGAAAGATGCAGATGGGCGTGTGAGTTTTTAAAGGACAGTTTTCCTGCTTGTTTAACCCCTCGATTTTATGGATTACTTATTTGGGACTTTTTAACTTCCACATTCACAAATTTTAATTGATTATTCATTTATTAGATTAATCGTTTGGATACACTGCACTTTTTGAACCCTGACTGTTTGATTGGTTTGCTTTAAAAAAGGCACTGAACACTGTTTTACTTACCGCTTGGTATGTCATTTGGCCAGCTCATCTTGGTTAAGACCTATCAATGGGGTTCATGAAACTCCCAGAGGGAAGCAAGGGCATAGAGCCAACCTGCACAATCACTTTGGCACATACAAAAAAGAAAGCATGCTCAAAGATACTTTTAAATAAAATCTGTTCTAGATATACCCTTGGCTAAGGCTGCCATCAAAATCTGAAAGGGACATTTCACCTTAAAAATGAGAACTTTCTAGTAACCCTCATTCTATGATACCACTCTTTAACCTTTAGTTTCCCTTAATGGTCTTTTAAAAATGTTCTTTTGTTTTGTCATCAGTTCTTAATAATCTCTGAGAAAATGTGCTGTGTTACTGGCAGTCTAATACAGTAATAGTCATGGACATTCTCGAACCCACTTACTCCAAATCAAGAGAGCAACAGTCTTTACCAGTAATGCTGGGCTCAATGCAGTAAAAAGGCCTGGACAGTGTATCAGTTCATCACAGAGTCCACTCGCATACACAAATACCCACCTTCACACTGACACCATGTAACTAAACAGGCAAGGCTTTAAGTGTATATATAAGGAAAACTGTAATAACGTGGAGAAAAGCACTCAGACACTGGGAGAACATGCAAACTCCACCCAGACAGTCAGGCTGAGTTTGAACCTAGTAAGCTGTATGTGTAAAGTGTCGGTGCTAATCATTATTTGCTACTGTGCCATCTTAGCTAAGAATATTTTGAATAGATATTTTAAGTAAAAATCTCAAACTTCCTAATTAACAGCAGGCTTGTCCTGACTGCTCAACTGTATTAAAGCTGCTGAAAATTATACTCTGAAAAATGGCTTAGTATTGATTAAAAAAGGAAAAAAAACTTTTTTTTGTCAGCATTTTATTATATATTTACTAGATTGATTTAGTTTTTCCCCCTATGAGTGGAAATCTCTGTATGCAAAATTTATAACACAGATCACAAATAAGAATAACTGTCCACTAAAATTTTATAAACTACAGTAAACCTCAGAAATAACTTCTAACATTGGATTTTTGACACACCCTACTCCCTACACACTTTCATTACCCCTTCTGTTAAATTTAAGCCCTGATATCTGTTGTTTGATGTGTGTCACCTGTATATCTGCAGTCTTTATGTACAAGGTGATCTATCCCAGTATATTTTATTTATTCAAATTGCTGATATAAGTCTAAACACCAACTACTTTTTTGTTCAGCCTTATGAATCAACCAACAGATAAACATCAATTGAAAACATTCATGGAAATAGAGTGATCCGATTGAACAAGGTGGTGTACTTTTTAAATAATGCTGCATAGTAGAATATTAAACATTTATAAATATATTTATGGACCATTTGGAACATATGTGTGTTTGCCTGACACTGAACAACTAAGAGAAAAGTTGATTTTCCCATACCCTAATTCTGACATTCTGATGTCTGTCAAAACCGGTAAAGTTACGTCTTAAAAAAAATATAAAAAAATAAAATAAATAAATAAATAAAAGAAATTCCTTCATGAAAAACGTATAACATTTGTCCAGTTTTGATTCTTTTATTGTGGTGTGGTTTTCAACAATACTTTTACATCTAGCATCTTGCACCTCTCTAAAGATTAATTTTTGGAGGTGTAAGGAAACAGGAGGAATAAACCTTATTCATTGCTGAATGACAGAAGATTTGTTTACATCACATCTAAATTTTATGAAAAACGCCCATTAATAGGTTATGCGTTTTAGCTTTTCACTTTTAACAAAATCTTTGCTTTCATCTTCTGAAACTCCCTTAGTTACTTGCTTATTCTGTGTTATTTACTGACCATGAAAAAAGTGACAGGGGAAATGGCATGATTTGTTTTCAGAGAGGGTTTACACATTCCAAATGTTGTTTTCTCGATCTTTTATTTGTTGCAGCTGACTTCTTTCTTTCATATTTCTTTTTAGAAATATGCAGGTGGATAATCCTATGGTGTCCTGGATAAAGGACACAGACCGCAGTTTGTGAGGTTCAAGGAATGTACCTCTGATATGAATGTGAGCAACATGTCTAATATAAATGTAATAAACAGTAAAAAAAATTAAAAAACTCAAATGTTCCAATAGAAAAGGCTCAAGTTTTGATTTAAACACCTCTAGGTATAACAGCTGTGTAACAGTGCTTGAAAGAGAGTTTTGAAACTTGGGAGCATTGTAACTAAAGGCAAAAGGTTTATTTTTTTAAACCTGTATGTTGGAACAGACCATGAATGAGCAGAACAAAGAGCTCTATTAGACCCATAGTGATTTATCAAAGCTAATAGATACAATGGTGATTCATCGTGTGGCACTTTATAAGGTAGGTATAACATTTTAAAATGAATATGTTGATTTTGTAGGAAGCCATTGCAGACAATTCAGAAAAGGCTATCAGACAGATGTGTGTTTATTGTTTGTGAAGTTCAAAACATTTGCATTCTTTATTGCTGCCTTCTATGAATTGTAATTCTGGAAAAGCATTCAACAGCAACATTTATGTCTATTGTCATAGAGACAACGTAGCTGAAAGTGCTTTAGATGATGTCAAAGAAGTAGTTACATGCAAAGAAAAGTATTCATTGTATACAAAAAATAAATTATACACAGTTACTTAAGATAGATGTAAAACCCATTGATTGTCAAGAGTCATGCACACAGAGTCTGTCCTAAAGACAACATCAAATTTGTTTAATTTAATATATTCTAGTTGCAGAGTAGTTGGATTGAGTTGCTGGACATTTCGCATTAGATAGATGGATAGATAGATACTTTATTAATCCCAAGGGGAAATTCACATAATCCAGCAGCAGTATACTGATACAAAGAAACAATATTAAATTAAATAGTAATAAAAATGAAAAAATGAAAAAGCAGACAATAACTTATATATAACTTATGTATAATGTTAGCATTTACTCCCCCGGGTGCAATTGAAGAGTCGCATAGTATGGGGGAGGATTAAGTATGGTCATTACATGACTAGCTTCATAGAAACACTCCACCAACTGCCTTTGACTCTCTAAGATTATGTCAATGAAGACTATGAATGAAAATTGTTGGAAAAGTCAGGTAATATGACATGGCCTTCAATGGCTGTTCATCTTAATGTTGTGCCAAAGACGTGCAAACACTTTGGTGTCCTTTCCAACCTTGGCCAAGTTTGTTTCCAGATTGTGACTGCTTTTCTTTGTGCTGGTTTACTTTGGGGTGCCAACCCTTTGTTGAAGAGGTTTTCTAGCTACCTGTGCACCTACTTATGAGGACAATATTTTAAGTCTTCTGCAGTCTCTTTTTTGCTCAGTTTTGATATCTTACAAACTAGTTTGGTTAGTCTTATGATTGTCTTTTAGCCTGTTTAACTGCATATTGTTTGGCCAAAGCTTGGACATGACATTTTGTACTGTTTTTTTTTTTTTTATGTAAATAACTGGCATCTACTGTTCCTGTTGCTCACATGGATTTTGCTGTTGATAAAATGCATATAATAATTATATCTTTTGAGGCATTTTCTTAGGCAAAACTACACAAAGAAATCTAAAATACCAAAGTCTTTGCTATTGTTAACACTAGAATCCCTGAAGCCTACAAAAAAAACTTGTAATCCCGGCCCACCTTCTCCATCTTTTTCTTTTGTAAATGTGTCAATCCGCACAAGCAGCCTGCTATACGATTACCCCAATGATGTAGCACATCTTGGCCAAAACGTTCCCCCATCTCAAGCCAAGACTCCTTATCTGCTTGTGAGGTGCCTGGAGTTGTATAGCATAAATAATACAGTATATCATGATTAGAATACATGCACTTCATGTGTGTTCCGTGTCTATAAAGATCTAGGTAAGTGTTGGATGAAAGGAAATGTGAGGCAAGAAATGCTGTACACATACCTAAAGCAGAAACTTTTTCCATGTTATGCTAATAATGATGTGAAGTATATAATGTGTGAAGACTTTAGTCCAAATATCAAATAAATATGTGCACTTTTATTCAAGAATATAACCAAAGTGAAAAAAACATTCAATTTACTTGTTGCTTTCAATGAGTTACAAACCCAAGCTCAATTGTCAGACAGAAAACTATGGTAGCATAACATAGCAGTTCATACCTCTGCACCATCCCGGAATAAGGACAGACAGACTTACCTCAGAAGTGATAGCTTCCATTCCAAGCATATACAGTAAGACACTCCATTATTTTCAGACCCAAAAGACCGGGATAAACAACTGCAGGAGCTTAGACAAAATTTCATTAGACAAGGTTATGCCCCCAAAACAACAGAGACTCAAATAAAGTAGAGCTACTGCCATACCCAGAGACAACCTTCTGGAATATTAAAACAAACACAATAAGAGCTGTATTCCCAGTGTTGTCACCTATAACCCACATCTTGAAGCACTTCAAAAAAAAAAAGTTCAGCCAATGCTAAACAATGATGCAGTGCTAAAAAATGTATTTCCAGAACCACCACTCGTGCCATACACACAACCACAAAACCTGCAGCAACTAATTGTCGGAAGCTCCTTAAGTAAACCAACAGAAAATGGCACACGTAAAACGTGTCCTTACCTTTATGATACAGATTGTATAGTTATACCACACTGCTGACTAGAACATTGCATAAAAGGATCATTTTCCTGCAGATCATTTAATGTGGTCTACCTAATTATCTGTATGAAATGTCCTGACACTACACTCTGTTGGGAGAAACTGGACAAACACTCTGCCAAAGAATGAACTTACACAGGTTCCGCATTAAACATGGCAACAAAAATGTCCCTTTAGCAGCTCACTTCAACAGCCATGGACACTGTGTGTGGGACTTTAAAGCCACAGTGCTTTTGGATAACTTCAAAACACAGCAAGTGAGAAAATAATGGGAAGTTAAACTCATGCTAAAATTTAACACATTACAACATGGTTTAAATAAAGACGAGTTTTATGACCAGATATTAGGACTGTTTGCATCTCTCTGACTATCCCAGACAACCTGACTGCAGATCCACATTGTTTTGAAAAAGTCATCAGAAACTTCAAAAAACTTTATTGGACAGTTATCTTATTAAAAGATCTTAACTATACATTGTTCTCTTCTCTTGCTAAATGAATTTTAGTCTGGCGAGGTCTATTTTTACATCTAAGATGTCTGAATTAAAGGTTTTCCAATGCTTTATCTGTCCTAGTGTCTATATAAATATGGGGAATTACAGTTTCTATATTACATCTTCCCTGAAGAAGGGGCCTGAGATATCTTGAAAGCTTACATATTGTAATCTTTCTAGTTAGTCAATAAAAGGTGTCATTTTGCTTAACATCTCACTACATCAATAATGGCTAACATGGTACAACACCCTAGTACTACTATCATGCAAACTTTTAAAGCGCATTAACTTGTAGTTTTCTTGGTATTGAGCCACGTTCATTAATTATCCAATTATTGGATGGATATTATTTCAGTCTTGTTAAACATTAAATGTCACATCTTTTGATATTTTTCAGTTTTATTTTTTGGTGGATTTAATATTACCTGAAAGTAGTACAAATAGAAATGATCATGAATGAATGAGATAAAGTAAATTAATTAAAAAAAAAAATGTTCAGGTATGCTGTAAAATGTTGGATGTAAAATATAAGCTTGCTTTCTTCATACTTGTATATTACAATAAACTCCCTTTCCTTTAAACCATTTCAATTCCAGAACATTTTTTGAATAATTTGATAAGAGACAATGTTTAGATGTTGACTTATTTAGTACCCACATTATTTATAAAAATAACTCTGTCCCCTCCCCAGGTGGAAATAATAACAATCTTTTCAAAGTTTTCTGCTCAGAAAGTACGAAAGTTTCACTTTGGTGCAAAGTGGTGAGTTGTAATTTTCTTTTTATTGTGTCTCTCTCTCATGAAGGTTTGCAGGTGTTTCTGTCTTTCTTTTGTGTAGCATGATTATAGGTAGTGATTTATTAATATGTGGTACTCCCATATTGAAAGTAGCTTGATTTGGCAAGATAATGAAAGCATTTGTAGACTGTAATACATATTTATTTAAGCAAAAATATGGCAAGTTTCCACTATCTGTTATATTTAAAAACTTCAAATGTGGTTGTTAAAAATCATGAGTACTGTGGTGAAACAAAATCTGTTTTGTTACATTATGTTGAGTGTGATACAAGCTATTTTTGTTTCAGCATTTGGACTAAAAAAAGGTATTAAATGTATTAATATATTTTGTGTCTGCCCAAATGTTGGTTAGTATATCTGATGATTATACTGCTCATGCTGGGTGATTTTATTAATCTGTTATTTATAATGATGTACACATTAATGACATGCTTCCAGTAAATTTTATGTTCATATTTGAATTCCCTCTTCAGCTGGTTTGATTACTGGCTCATCTCTCTCTTTGTCTAAGTTTTGAAGTACTTTTTATTTGTGGCGATTCATTTTTAATCAATATTCATGTTCTGAGGATAAAGGAAAATATTTATCATTAAATGTGTTATGGAGTTACTACTTTTATCTGTTAATTTGCAGATACATTTTTACTTCACTTGTTGTTATACAGACGTTTATCTTCAACCTGAGAAATTTCAGTATTGCTGGGATTTCCTGTTGCAGTGGAGCCAACCCAACACAGGCATAGTACCAACAGAATAGCTTCCAGACCTTTCTGTTTTTAAAAGACAGGAGCACTTTTTCGAAGCTATAAGCTCAGGACATGAAAACAAGGCAGACACAGAGGTATTTGTTTGACATGGATGTGGCAACAGGTATCCCAATGCATTTCTCTTCTAACCATAATACTGGCGAATATACAGCTTTTATGCAACAAATTTGATGAACTACAAGCTAATGGTCATTTTTAATAGAAATTTCAGAGAAGTTTTCAGTATGACTTTGTCTGAGATGTGGCTCTCTGAGCTCATAATTGATGGCTTTGGCATATAAGTATAAGAGACAGCTTTGTCACAGGTAAAGCATAATGGTGATGGAGTTTGCTTGTATGTAAATGAATATTGATTATAAAATCATTTGAAAACTTATAAAGAGGAAGGTGACAGAGAAACCAAATTTCCTTCTTTAGACAACAATAAAATTGAATTGAGGTGATTCATTAAAAAGCTTAATTTCTCTGCCAGTTACTTGTTAGCAGCTAATTTTTTTTTCTGCCTAAAGATAAAGACTCAGAAATTGTATTCATTGTAGTAAGAGAGCTGCAAGTTTGATTTCTGTACAGGTTGAACATGACAGAGTAAAATGCATTTTGGTTAGGTGTAAATTGGTCACAGGGCTATATATTGTTCAAAAAAAGTGTTGAGAGCACAGAAGCATAAAATACATGTTTCAGGCTGTGGTGTATTGATTTGTTTGCTAGCATAAAAAGAAAACTCCTTAGTAGAATAGCTGGGCTGGGGAGTATGTGTTGCTCTAGTAAAAAATTTCAAAATGTATGTATTTGTATGCATATGTGAAAATAAACCGTGGAATGTAGATGGTTTGGGTTGAAAGGTTTGCCAGGGGTTTGGCTGACACGAGGCCCAGATGAGCCACAACCTTCAACCCACCCTCCAATCAAGATGCCTGAAACCAGTCTGTTGAATTGAAGTCCCCCCCACCCCAAATTTCTGAAGCATGTTGATGGAATGAACAGTCCACTTCAACCAAGGAGAAAGTGGAGGAGAAGAACAGAGACTAAAACAAAATTAGTCAATGCTGATCAGCAGTATTTTATATACAACATACAGTATTAGAACTCTATTTACAGTATTATTCTCTAACTTCCACCCACACCGATATGCAAAAAATAATATTCAGAAGAACAATGGATAATTTGATGTTAATCAGTAAATTAAATATTGGCTTTGACTTGATCAATGCTAACAATTAATTACATAGTTTGATAAGGTTTCCACTTTGCTTTCTTACCTTTCTCCACAGATGGGGGTTCTTGACCATTAGATTTACAGTTGGGCTCATAAGTTTACATAATCCTGTAGAATTTGTAAGATGTATGCCATACTTTAAAGAAAAGATGACTATCAGGCAAAAGAAATTTCATTTAATTGAAATGGAATCCAAGTTAATCTAAAAGGCATCACAGAATAGCGCAACTAATAAAGTATAGGAGTAAGGAATATAATGAGATGATCCCTGTTCAAAAGTTTGCATATGCTTGGTTTTTTGAAAGAGCACAGTCCCTAATTAAAAGGAATGGTTTCTACATGATTACTTAGATTTTCCAAACAGTTGCCAATATATCACAAAATCTGATAAGGTATGTAAACTTATGAGCGAAACTGGATATTAAGGTAACTCATCCACACTTTTTATTAAGAACCAGAATGATACAATTTATTGCTAAAAATAAAGATTACAGAAATCTGATAATGGCATTACTGTTTGTCTGTCTTGTATATAAGCAAATTTGGAATTTTAATATTATCGCATAATTGACTTCCTTAGCTGTCATTGGGTGTTCAGCTCTTTGCTATATCCCCTGCAACTCCACAATAAAAAGTGTGACTCTTTTTGGCACAAGAGTTTAGACATTTTGATTCCCTTCTTTCATAAGGCTTCTTATCCCAAACTAAGCTCAGTCACTGGAAGCTTGCAATAATGCATCTTAGGGCTAGTGACACCAGCTCCAAAACTTTCTGTTTTAAAAACAGAATGGACAATGTTCCAATATATATATATATAAAATATACAGTGCATCTGGAAAGTATTCACAGCGCATCACTTTTTCCACATTTTGTTATGTTACAGCCTTATTCCAAAATGGATTAAATTCATTTTTTTTCCTCAGAATTCTACACACAACACCCCATAATGACAATGTGAAAAAGGTTTACTTGAGGTTTTTGCAAATTAATTAAAAATAAAAAAACTGAGAAATCACATGTACATAAGTATTCACAGCCTTTGCTCAATACTTTGTCGATGCACCTTTGGAGGCAATTACAGCCTCAAGTCTTTTTGAATATGATGCCACAAACTTGGCACACCTGTCCTTGGCCAGTTTCGCCCATTTCTCTTTGCAGCACCTCTCAAGCTCCATCAGGTTGGATGGGAAGCATCGGTGCACAGCCATTTTAAGATCTCCCCAGAAATGTTCAATCGGATTCAAGTCTGGGCTCTGGCTGGGCCACTCAAGGACATTCACAGAGTTGTCCTGAAGCCACTCCTTTGATACCTTGGCTGTGTGCTTAGGGTCGTTGTCCTGCTGAAAGATGAACCGTTGCCCCAGTCTGAGGTCACGAGCGCTCTGGAGCAGGTTTTCATCCAGGATGTCTCTGTACATTGCTGCAGTCATCTTTCCCTTTATCCTGATTAGTCTCCCAGTTCGCTGAAAAACATCCCCACAGCATTATGCTGCCACCACTGTGCTTCACTGTAGGGATGGCATTGGCCTGGTGATGAGCGGTGCCTGGTTTCCTCCAAACGTGACGCCTGGCATTCATACCAAAGAGTTCAATCTTTGTCTCATCAGACCAGAGAATTATGTTTCTTATGGTCGGAGTCCTTCAGATGCCTTTAGGAAAACTCCAGGCGGGCTGCCTTTTACTAAGGAGTGGCTTCTGTCTGGCCACTCTACCATACAGGCCTGATTGGTGGATTGCTGCAGAGATAGTTATCCTTCTGGAAGGTTCTCCTCTCTCCACAGAGGACCTCTGCAGCTCTGACAGTGACCATCGGGTTCTTGGTCACCTCCCTGACTAAGGCCCTTCTCCCCCGATTGCTCAGTTTAGATGGCCGGCCAGCTCTACGAAGAGTCCTGCTGGCTTCGAACTTCTTTCACTTACGGATGATGGAGGCCACTGTCCTCATTGAGACCTTCAAAGCAGCAGAAATTTTTCTGTAACCTTCCCCAGATTTGTGCCTCGAGACAATCCTGTCTCGGAGGTCTACAGACAATTCCTTTGACTTCGTGCTTGGTTTGTGCTCTGACATGAACTGTCAACTGTGGGACCTTATATAGACAGGTGTGTGCCTTTCCAAATCATGTCCAATCAACTGAATTTACCACAGGTGGACTCCAATTAAGCTGCAGAAACATCTCAAGGATGATCAGGGGAAACAGGATGCACCTGAGCTCAGTTTTGAGCTTCATGGCAAAGTCTGTGAATACGTATGTACATGTGCTTTCTCAATTTTTTTATTTTTAATAAATCTGCAAAAATGTCAAGTAAACTTTTTTCACGTTGTCATTATAGGGTGCTATGTGTAGAATTCTGAGGAAAAAAATGAATTTAATCCATTTTGGAATAAGGCTATAACACAACAAAATTTGGAAAAAGTGATACTTTCCGGATGCACTGTATATACACTGCTCACAAAAATTAAAGGAACACTTTAAAAAAAAACACATTAGATACATCAGATCTCAATATGAAGTTGGATATCTATACAAATAACGACAGGGCAATGTCTTAGGAACAAAAGGATACCAAGTCTTTTAATGGAAATAAAAGTTTTCTGCCTACAGAGGGCTCAATTGTGTAGACACCCTAAAATCGGAGTGAAATGAAGATATGGCAGGCTAGTCAATTTTTTCAAAAACTTAATTTCTGCTACTCAAAATGCTTTTCAGTATCTTGTGTGGCCCCCACGAGCTTGTATGCATGCTTGACAACGTCGGGGCATGCTCCTAATGAGACGACGGATGGTGTCTTGTGGCATTTCCTCCCAGATCTGTATGAGGGCATCCCCGAGCTGTACAGTCTGAGGAGCAACCTGGTGGCGCCTAATGGACCGAAACAGATGTTCTATTGGGTTTAAGTCAGGGGATCGTGAAGGCCATTCAATTGTTTCAATTCCTTCATCCTCCAGGTACTGCCTGCATACTCTTGCCACATGAGGCCGGGCATTATCGTGCATTAGGAGGAAACCAGACTACTGCACCAGCGTAGGGTCTGACAATGGGTCCAAGGATTTCATCCTGATACCTAATGGCAGTCAAGATACCGTTGTCTAGCCTGTAGAGGTCTGTGAGTCGCTCCATGGATATGCCTCCAAGATCATCACTGACCCACCACCAAACCAGTCATGCTAAACGATGTTACAGGTAGCATAATATTCTCCACGGCTTCTCCTGACCCTTTCACGTCTTTCACATATACTCAGGGTGAACCTGCTCTCATCTGTGAAAAGCACAGGACGCCAGTGGTGGACCTGCCAATTCTGGTATTCTATGGCATATGCCAATTGAGCTCCCCGGTGCTGTGCAGTGAGCACAGGGTGCAGTAGACATTTGGGCCCTCAGGCAACCCTCATGAAGTCTGTTTCTGATTGTTTGGTCAGAGACATTCACACCAGTGGCCTGCTGGAGGTCATTTTGTAGGGCTCTGGCAGTGCTCATCCTGTTCCTCCTTGCCCAAAGGAGCAGATACTGGTCCTGCTGATGGGTTATGGACCTTCTATGGCCCTCTCCAGCTCTCCTAGAGTAACTGCTTGTCTCCTAGAATCTCCTCCATGCCCTTGAGACTGTGCAGGGAGACACAGCAAACCTTCTGGCAATGACACGTATTGATGTGCCATCCTGGAGAAGTTGGACTACCTGTGCAACCTCTGTAGGGTCCAGGTATCGCCTCATGCTACCAGTAGTGACACTGACTGTAGCCAAATGCAAAACTAGTGAAGAAACAGTCAGAAAAGATGAGGAGGGAAAAATGTCAGTGGCCTCCACCTGCTAAACCATTCCTGTTTTGGGGGTCATCTCATTGTTGCCCCTCTAGTGCATCTGTTGTTAATTTCATTAACACCACAGCAGCTGAAACTGATTAACAACCCCCTCTGCTACTTAACTGACCAGATTAATATCCCATAAGTTTCATTGACTTTATGCTATACTCGGATTAAAAAGTGTTCCTTTAATTCTTTTGAGCAGTATATTTTTTTTCTACAAAGAGATATTTTTGACACTATGTAACCATGAACATGTCACTTCGCCTGTTAGTACTGCAATTGGGAAAACAAAAGAATTTGTAACTAATTTTATCTCAGATTTTCATGTCGTTCACTCCAGTATTTCTTTTTGTGGTTTACATCGGTTTTATGTGATTCCCCCTTAAAGTCTGCAGATACAAATGTATATGCAATACACTTTTGAAGTTAATATACATCGCTGCTGGTATCCTGTTTATTACACAGATGTATTAACATGAAGAATGAGGGGTGTGAAGAAATTGTTTTAAGCATCGCAGCACAGTCTATGTGGCTTCCCCATTAGAAATTCAAGCACCAAAATCCAAGATTGATGCTGGAGAACTGCACAATTTAAGCAATGTGATCAAAACAGCAATATGCCTGCATAATGTCTCACTGTGACAGACAAGTGAAATCTTTTCTTTCTTTTTAATTTTCTTCCTTTATAGTCCTCCTGGTGTGTGTATAATTACTCTTTTGTTTGTTTGTTTGTTTGTTTGTTTGTTTACCTACCGGTTTAAGTATTTATTTAAAGAACTTCTGTAAAGAGCCAAATTTCTCTCTGTGCACAAAAAAGTTCTATTTATCTATAGAGCGATAGGGAGTAATCCTTCTTGTAGTTTTCAGTGCTGCAACCAGAGGTTGGAACTTGATGGAGCAAATAACCAAGATAACAGCTGGTTCACATCAAAGAGTGCCAATGGTCAGCAACAAAAAACAGCACTTGCTAACCATTGAGCCTTGCGTCTTCTGAGAACTTCACCAAACTTTCCTTTTACATTTCACAACATGATCACATTTCTTTTTGCCTGTCCATGACACTGTTCCATCTTCAGTTGTCCATCCTTCCTTTTTGTTAATGATACTATTTGCGTGGCCTGTCAATCACTTCTGCTCAAGCCTTCATTTGCGTGTACTCTCATCAGCACAGCATAAAGTGTATGTTAGCATATGTAATGTTAATAAATATCAATAAATAAAAAATGCATTGGCAAATAAAAAAAGCATGTTTCAGCAATTCTTTTTTTCGTAATGTCACCATCACCAAATTTCAATCAAATCAGTCAAAGCATTTTTAAAATTTTGGGGTGTTTAATTTTTCTTTTGAAGGGGTAGGTTTTACCCCTAAATACTAATATATTGAAATGTCCTTTTTTAATGGATACCTAGTTCCCTAGATGTATACATTTCTACTTTTTAACTAAAATGTAAATAGTGTTTTATTGGTAAGTAAGTGAGTGAATGAGTGAGTCACCTTTGCATTTTATATCAAGTGTGTTATAAAATGTGTGCTACCACAGGAAAAATATGTTTGGAATACTCTGCTGTATTTACACCTTTGCTCTTGTCATACTAAAATACTGTAGATTTCTGTAGCTGTTATCTCGCTTAAAAACTGACATGGTGCATTACTTCGATGGTTATGTTGTGTTCTTTGCATAAATTACAGCCATGGACATAGCACGAGATGGCACCAGCACAGCTAGGAACCTTCGGTGCATGTACACCGAGCGGCTCACGTGAACTGACGCAGTGCACAGCAAAAAAGCAACAGTTCCAAAGAGCGCTGAACAAAAACCGAATTACACAATTGAAAAGGCAGAAAAAAATATGAAGCGTCTGATACATGCAAGCATATTCATAAATCCAGCTACTGCGGAAACAAAGCACACGGTGGAAAAAGTCAATGTCCCGCTAAAGGAAGACAGTGTAAAAAAAAAACCCGTGCATGCAGTGTGTCGGGTCTCAGATAAAGAAGAAGACGAGCTGTTTATTGATGCAGTAAGAAACGAATCGGTGAATGAAACCTGTCATCTTTACAACGATTGACAAACACGGAATGTGACTTGAACATAAATAATGATAATCAAATCCTTGATGACAGTAACACTCAGTAACACTCACAAAACAAATACTGTATATTGACAGTCATGTTACGTTATTTTTAAAATGTTCCCTTTTCTTTTTCATAGCTTTTTTAACACACTACTTTTCCGCTGCGATACGCGGGTATATATATATGTATATATATACCCGATCTACATACTCGAATAATGGATACTTTATTAGCCATCAATGATTGTTTTGGTAAAGCCATACTCAGTGTATTCATTAGATGAGCGGTAAAAAGTAAGAGCGAGGGAGGATGACTTATTGAGGCATGCAGGCTGTAGTCTTGCGTCAACTCTATCTGAATTAGCGATCACATTTGAAAAAATATATCTTTTCATGTTCTATGTAATTATATCCGGCCCGTGAGATCATTTTATATACTGTATTATTGTTATTAATGGCCCGGGTATATGAAGCGCTGGTAACACAATAAACTACAGATCCCATAATGCAGCACTTCAGCTGCCTTGGCCGAACACTTACCGCGTTAATCAAGTCTAGCTTATGATGCTGCAAGTTATTGCGAAGCTAGCTCACACGATGCTGAAGAGAAAAGTTGATTCTGAAAATAGAGCCTTTAAAACCGATGGGAGGCTGAGTATATGTTTACTGAACCCGTGTGTCTCATTTGTGGAGCTAATGTGGCTGTAATTACAGAATTTAATCTAAGACGGCACTATGAGACAAAACATCACGGTAACCTGAAAGACCTGAATGCAATGCAGAAGATACAGAAAGCAGAAGAATTAAATAAGAATCTGACACTTCAGCAGACGTTTTTACCCGTGCACAATCACAAAGTGATTTCAAGTGAAGCTGCTTTTATGGGAGACACAAATGCACTAGTGCAACTTGCCCCACTTTCCCTGTTGCCAAGTAATGTTGAACCAAGTCGTCACTACGGTGTTCCCAAAATACGCACTTTGCTGATAAACTGAGCGCACTGAGTTTGCACGGCGCTTTGGTGACTTTGAAGAACAAAAAAAGTCCGTCTACATGCGGCTCGAACCTTGTGCATGTTTGGTAGCACATATCTGTGTGAGAAGCTCTTCTCAGTGATAAAGACTAACAAAACAGCACACAGGAGTCGCCTCACTGATGAGCACCTGCAGTCCATCCTCAGAATCTCCACAACACAGAACCTCACACCGAACATAAACGAACTTGTTGCCAAAAAGATGCCAGGCGTCCAGCTCTAAAATGACATATGAGCAAAGACAACTGAATGATTTGATTTGTTATTGCACGTAAGAGCGGGAGTCAACCGTTTTAACAAACAGCGTATTGCACTGATACGAAATAGCTGTGTGTGTATATATGTAGATATGTATGTATATGTATATATATGTTTATATATATGTGTGTGTGTGTATATATATATATGTATTTGTGTGTATATATGTGTGTGTATGTATATATGTATGTGTGTATGTATTTATGTGTGTGTGTATATGTATGTGTATATATGTAGATATATATGTATGTATATATGTGTATATGTATAGATATGTATATATATATATATATATGTTTATGTGTGTGTGTGTAAATATATATATATTTTCTTTTTCATTGCTTCTTTAACACACTACTTCTCCACTGCGTGCCTTGGTATTTTGCTAGTATACTAATAAAAGGCAAAGCCCTCACTCACTCACTGACTGACTCATCACTAATTCTCCAACTTCCCGTGTAGGTAGAAGGCTGAAATTTGGCAGGCTCATTCCTTACAGCTTACTTACAAAAGTTGGGCAGGTTTCATTTTGAAATTCTACGTGTAATGGTCATAACTGGAAGCTATTTTTCTCCATATACTGTAATGGAGTTGAGCTGGATGGCCGTGGGGGGTGGAGTTTTATGTGACATCATCACGCCTCCCACGTAATCACATGAACTGACTATCAACGCAGTACGTAGAAAACCAGGAAGAGCTCAAAAAGCACTGAAGAAAACATGCATTATATAATTGAGAAGGCAGCAAAACAATAAGAAGCGAGCGACTGACATATACAACCATATTCATGAGTGCTGCTACTTCGGAAACAAAGCACGGTGTAAACCTAAAGTTTAAATTAAGTTCATAGACAGGCTGCCGCTGGCGTTTCTAATTTAGTGCCTGCCCATATAAGGCCATCCGTCAGAGGCAATCCAATAGAAACACTGCCGCTAAATATTCACGGGTGAAGGACTGTGCTTATGCAGACGAAGATGAGATGGTCAGGGTGGTGTTTGGCACAAACTCAGCGAAACTGCGAGAGAAACTTTTAAGTGCCGGGTCTTAGCTAACATTACATACAGCCGTGGACATCACACGAGATGGCACCAGCACAGCTGGGAACCTTCGATGCAAGAACACCAAGCGGCTCACGTGAACTGGCGCAGTGCACAGACAAAAAGCAACAGTTCCAAAGAGTGCTGAACAAAAAACGAATTACACAATTGAGAAGGCAGCAAAAAAATATGAAGCCTCTGATACATACAAGCATATTCATCAGTGCAGCTACTGCGGAAGCAAAGCACACGGTGGAAAAAGTCAATGTCCCGCTAAAGAAAGACAGTGTAAAAAAACCCGTGCATGCAGTGTGTCACATCTCAGATAAAGAGGAAGACGAGCTGTTTATTGTTGCAGTAAGAAACAAATCGATGAATGAAACCTCTTATCTTTACAACGACTGACAAACACGGAATGTAACTTGAACACAACACATCCTACAAATACAACCCTGATTGAAAGAAATAATTATAATGAAATCCTTGATGACAGCAACACTCAATAACAGTCGATTCCCGACGGGATGCACGGAGTATGTACGCGCGCTTCCCGATTCATTTTACCCTCGCATCTCCTTGGTTTGGGACGTATGAAAAAATATGCGGTTAAAGCAGAATCATGTTAAGTTATTTTTAAAAAGTTTCCTTTTCTTAGCACAAGCACAGCTGAGAAGCTTCGATGCATGTACTCCATAACGCGTTAAAAAAATAACGCATTTAATCACACTTTCAATTCCAAGCAAAGGGGAACTTTTGTCAATGCATGATTTCCTGGTACATCGATTACACTGATGTACACATCACAGCTACAAAAATTTTACAGTCGGAATAAAGCGCGTTCCTACGACTGATCGGAGGAAAATTTCATTTCAAAAGACTACCCGGAATAATATATAATATAATTTTTTTTTATATATATATATAATATTTAGTGTTTCCCAAACTCAGTCCTGGGGGACCCCCTGTGGCTGCAGGTTTTTGTTCCAACCACATTCCTAATCAGTGACAACACCTGGTAAAACTGAGCTCATTTAATAAGCTGTTTTTTTTATAAATATATATATAATATATAAATATATATAATAATATAATATGTGTATGTATTTATATATATATATATGTATATATATATCTGTATATATATATGTATAGTGCTCAAAAGAATTAAAGAAACACTTTTTAATCTGAGTATAGCATCCGAGTATATACCAATGTATATATTCAAACCAATGTATCTGAACCGATATATATATCTGAACCAATGTATATATTTACGAAACAATCTTTTTTCCTGAATATATATATATATATATATATATATATATATATATATATATATATATATATATATATATATATATATATATATATATTTGCTCAAAAGAATTAAAGGAACACTTTTTAATCCGAGTATAGCATAAAGTCAATGAAACTTATGGGATATTAATCTGGTCAGTTAAGTAGCAGAGGGGGTTGTTAATCAGTTTCAGCTGCTGTGGTGGTAATGAAATTAACAACAGATGCACTAGAGGGGCAACAATGAGATGACCCCCAAAACAGGAATGGTTTAACAGGTGGAGGCCACTGACATTTTTTCCTCCTCATCTTTTCTGACTGTTTCTTCACTAGTTTTGCATTTGGCTACAGTCAGTGTCACTACTGATAGCATGAGGTGATACCTGGACCCTACAGAGGTTGCACAGGTAGTCCAACTTCTCCAGGATGGCACATCAATACGTGTCATTGCCAGAAGGTTTGCTGTGTCTCCCTGCACAGTCTCAAGGGCATGAAGGAGATTCTAGGAGACAAGCAGTTACTCTAGGAGAGCTGGAGAGGGCCATAGAAGGTCCATAACCCATCAGCAGGACCGGTATCTGCTCCTTTGGGCAAGGAGGAACAGGATGAGTACTGCCAGAGCCCTACAAAATGACCTCCAGCAGGCCACTGGTGTGAATGTCTTTGACCAAACAACCAGAAAGACTTCATGAGGGTGACCCAAGGGCCCCATGACCTCTAATGGGCCCTGAGCTTACTGCCCAGCAGCATGCAGCTCGATTGGCATTCGCCATAGAATACCAGAATTGGCAGATGCACCACTGGTGCCCTGTGCTTTTTACAGATGAGAGCAGGTTCACCCTGAGCACGTGACAGAAGTGAAAGGGTCTGGAGAAGCCATGGAGAACATTATGCTGCTTGTAACATCATTCAGCATGAGCAGTTTGGTGGTGGGTTAATGATTGTCTGGGGAGGCATATCCATGGAGGGTCACACAGACTGCTACAGGCTTGACAAAGGTACCTTGGCTGCCATTAGGTATCAGGATGAAATCCTTGGACCCATTGTCAGACCCTATGCTGGTACAGTGGCTCCTGGTAAAATGTTGCCTGGTCTGATGAGTCTCGACATTCAAATAGTAGAGTCAGAATTTGCCGTAAACAGAATGAGAACATGGATCCATCATGCCTTGTTACCACTGTGCAGGCTGGTGGTGGTGGTGTAATGGTGTGGGGGATGTTTTCTTGGCACACTTTAGGCCCCTTAGTGCCAATTGGGCATCGTTTAAATGCCACGGGCTACCTGAGCATTGTTTCTGACCATGTCCATCCCTTCATGACCACCATGTACCCATCCTCTGATGGCTACTTCCAGCAGGATAATGCACCATGTCACAAAACTCGAATCATTTCAAATTGGTTTCTTGAACATGACAATGAGTTCACTGTACTAAAATGGCCCCCACAGTCACCAGATCTCAACCCAATAGAGCATCTTTGGGATGTGGTGGAACGGGAGCTTCGTGCCCTGGATGTGCATCCCACAAATCTCAAACTGCAAGATGCTATCCTATCAATATGGGCCAACATTTCTAAAGAATGCTTTCAGCACCTTGTTGAATCAATGCCACGTAGAATTAAGGCAGTTCTGAAGGTGAAAGGGGGTCAAACACCGTATTAGTATGGTGTTCCTAATAATCCTTTAGGTGAGTGTATATATTATTTTTACTGTGAAATAATACAAAGAGTACGCGACGCGCGTTTCGCCCTAATTTTGGGGTCATCAGGCGTACATACTCAGTGCACCCCCTCTCGGAAATCAAACCTTGGACGTCGGCCCTAGAGGCAAAGCCTCTTCCATTGCACCACGGCGTGTGGTTTATCTATTTGAGAGTATGTAGATCGAGGTATATATACATATATACCCGCACTTTGCAGCGGAGAAGTAGTGTGTTAAAGAAGTTATGAAAAAAAAAAGGGAACATTTTAAAAATAACGCAACATGATTGTCAATCTATACTAATAAAAGGCAAAGCCCTCATTCACTCACTCACTCATCACTAATTCTCCAACTTCCCGTGTAGGTAGAAGGCTGGAATTTGGCAGGCTCATTCCTTACAGCTTACTTACAAAAGTTGGGCAGGTTTCATTTCGAAATTCTACGCCTAATGGTCATAACTGGCAGGTATTTTTCTCCATTAACTGTAATGGAGTTAAGCTGGAATGACGTGGGGGGCGGAGTTTCGTGTGACATCATCACGCCTCTCACGTAATCACGTGAACTGACTGTCAACGCACTACGTAGAAAACCAGGAAGACCTCCAAAAGCGCTTAAGAAAACATGCATTATATAATTGAGAAGGCAGCGAAACAATAAGAAGCGAGCGAGTGACATATACTACCATATTCATGAGTGCTGCTACCTCGGAAAGAAAGCAAGGTGTAAACCTAAACTTTAAATTAAGTTCATAGACAGGCTACCGCTGGCGTTTCACATGCCCACAGGTAATGCGGGATACAAGTTTAATGAGAGGACGCAGGATATAAGCGAGTTTTGATCACTTTGTAACTAAGTTAAAATTGTAGGTGAAGGGGTGTGCTTATGCAAATTCCGAGACTGTGTTTGTGGGGGATTGACAGTTAAGGCGGGTGGGGGAGTCACGTCATCATCTCCCCTCCCACATCATTTCGCTCTGAGCTGAGCTGCGCGGCTAACGCTGTCTTCCGAAGCAACTTCCTTAGACTGCCACCAAATACTCACAGAAAAATCCACAAATTAATACACACGCTATCTCTAGAGTTTCTACACACTGAATCCTCCAGGCACTACTTACAAAAGGTTACATTGACAATCGTGTTACGTTATTTTTAAAATCTTTCCTTTTCTTAGCACAAGCACAGCTGAGAAGCTTTGATGCATGTGCTCCATAACACGTTAAAAAATAATGCATTTAATCACACTTTGCATTACAAGCAAAGGGGAGCTTTGTCAATGCATGATTTCCTGGTACACGATTACATTGATCAGCGCATCCCGATTCATTTTACCCTCGCACCACCTTAGTTTGAGAAGAGTATGAAAAAATATGAGGTTAACACAGAAAAACAGATCACCAATTCAAGCTTTATGAATAATCGATTCGCCATCAATAATTGTTTTGGTAAAGCCATCCTCCTTCCATTTTATAATTTTTCCGCCACTAGCCATGATTAAATGAACGGTAAAAAAGTAAGAGCAAAGAGAGGGTGACTTATTTAGGCAGGCATATATATGACAGCAACACTCATGACAATGTCAATCATGTTACGTTATTATTAAAATGTTTCCTTTTCTTTTTCATTACTTCTTTAACACACTACTTCTCCGCTGCGAGGCGCGGGTATTTTGCTATATATTGTAGCGTCTTCCCAGACATAATGACGATCCGAGACGGTCACTTGGTTAGTCCCTTCTTTATTAATAAAAAAACGGTTGCTGTTGGCCGCAACCACGCCGAACAGGCAGAACTCAAAAAAAAACAATCTCACAGCGAGAGCGACATGACCGAGACCTCTCTCCTGTCTCCATCCTCCTCCTTCCAACCCAGCGCCCCCCGCCTCGGCTCCACCCCATCCCTCCGGAACCTCCTTTACTTTCCACTCTATTACAGTCCATGAGAAATAACAGGGACAACAGAATAAATATCTGAGAGGGATGCAAATCACAGAACACAAACTGCAAAACAGAACTCTACAATAAAGAACAGAACGCTACAATATATATATGAATGACCTCCAAAGAGCGCTGAGACTTTTGATATCATGAACGTGTCTGCAAAAACTGGGGTCTCCTGCCCAGCAAAGGTCGAGCAGCCAGCGCGCGTGCATAGCTGTGCCGGCCTTTGAGACGCTGACTGCGCTTCTGCCTTAAGTCAAAGTGAGCACTTTTAATTTTTTTCATCCTCCCCTGCGCTATAGCCCAGACAAATGCAAACACGGGACCCCTTTTCTACACCACGGCAAAATAATATTAAGGCGATTCACACTTTCTTTTGCACGTATACGATTATGAGGTCCTCAGCTCGGATTATGAAGATACGCACAGGAGTGGAGGGCTGACAGTGCCATCACAGCCGATTAATGGCGGGACGTCTCACCAGTCTACACAAGAGCCACCACGACTGTCCCCAAAAGGCGATCATAACGTCAGCGAACACATCTCTCTATACTATATAAAAGAAAAAGGCAACTTTACTTTCTTTACACCTTTTTCCTTTTATCCCAAACCAAAGCCTTTCTCTCTTAACACTGCAGAGGACACAAAACTAATTTTCTTTAAATGCCGGTAAGGCACATTACCAGAGGCACAAATTTGAACGTTCACATAGAAAATGTAATTTCAATGTACCTGTACTTGTTAAAACGTTAATGTTTTACTGTTTAATAACTTATAGACTATAATTTATTATTTTTCCCTTGCACTCAGTGACCAAACCTATACACACACATATAGACACATACAAACATACACACAAGTATATGTATGTGTATATATATACCCACACACACACACACATATACATACATACATATATATAATTTGTGTGTATGTATGTATGTGTGTGTATATATGATGTAGATAGGTATGTATGTGTATATATATATATATATATATATATATATGTGTGTATGTGTGTGTGTGTGTGTGTGTGTGTGTGTGTGTGTGTATATGACAGCAGCAATCCAAGCTGTGAGAAAACAGTAAAAAGGAGGCGTCTCAGGCGTGGTGGTACATTTTCTGATGCAGCTGCCGAAAACAACTTCGGGACGCTGCCGCCAAATACACAAAACAATTACTTTGACAATCATGTTACGTTATTTTTAAAATGTTTCCTTTTCTTTTTCATAACTTCTTTAACAAATGACATCGCTGTGAAGCGCGGGTATTTTGCTATATATATATATCACAGCGACACTCATATATATATATATATATATATATATATATATATATATATAGATATAGATATAGATAGATATATATAGATACATAGATATATATAGATAGATATGAGAACAACACTCATATCAATGACAAAACAATTACATTAACAACCATGTTACGTTATTTTTAAAATTTTTCCTTTTCTTTTTCGTACCTTCTTCAACACACTACTTCTCCGCTGCGAAGCGCGGGTATTCTGCTAGTATACAATAATTGTTTTGTGAGTGTTATGAGTGTTGCTGTCATCAAGGATTTGATTATCATTATTTCATTCAATCAGGTTCATATTTGTACGATGTTTGTGTTCAAGTTACATTCCGTGTTTGTCAATCGTTGTAAAGATAACATGTTTCATTCATCGATTCATTTCTTACTGCATCAATAAACAGCTCATCTTCCTCTTTATCTGAGACGTGACACACTGCATGCACGGGTTTTTGTTTTACACTGTCTTCCTTTAGCGGGATATTGACTTTTTCCACCGTGTGCTTTTTTTTTTTTTTTGCAGTAGTTGCACTTATGAATATGCTTGTATGTGTCACACGCTTTCATATTTTTTTGCTGCTTTCTCAATTGTGTAATTCGGTTTTTGTTCAGCACTCTTTGGAACTGTTGCTTTTTGTCTGTGCATTGCGTCAGTTCATGTAAGCCGCTCGGTGTACATGCATCGAAGGTTCCCAGCTGTGCTGGTGCCATCTCGTGCGATGTCCACGGCTGTATTTAATGTTAGCTAAGACCCGGCACTTAAAAGTTTCTCTCGCAGTTTTGCTGAGTTTGTGCCAAACACCACCTTGACCATCTCATCTTCGTCTGCATAAGCACAGTCCTTCATCCGTGAATATTTAGCGGCAGTGTTTCTATTGAATTGCCGCTGACGGACAGCCTTATATGGGCAGGCACTAAATTACGTGGGAGGCGTAACTCCGCCTCCCACGCCATTGAGCAGAAGCCTATTATAGTATATGGATGAAAAAATAGGTTCCAGTTATGACCATTACGTGTAGAATTTCGAAATGAAACCTGCCCAACTTTTGTAAGTAAGCTGTAAGGAATGAGCCTGCCAAATTTCAGCCTTCTACCTACACGGGAAGTTGGAGAATTAGTGAAGAGTGAGTGAGTGAGTCAGTGAGGGCTTTGCCATTTATTAGTATAGACTAGCAAAATACCCGCGCTTCGCAGCGGAGAAGTAGTGTGTTAAAGAAGCAATGAAAAGAAAAGGAAACATTTTGAAAATAATGTAACCTGATTGTCAATGTAATTGTTTTGTCACAGTTGTGAGTGATGAGTGTTGTCATATATATGTATATATATATATATATATATAATGTATATATATATATATATATATATATATATATATATATATATATACATATCTATACATCTACATATATACACACACATATATACACACAAATACATATATATATATATATATACATATACATATACATACATATCTACATATATACACACACAGCTATTTCAGATCAGTGCAATACGCTGTTTGTTAAAACGGTTGACTCCCGCTCTTACGTGCAATAACAAATCAAATCATTCAGTTGTCTTTGCTCATATTTCATTTTAGAGCTGGACACCTGGCATCTTTTTTTGGCCACAAGTTCGTTTCTGTTTGGTGTGAGGTTCTGTGTTGTGGATATTCTCAGGATGGATTGCAGGTGCTCATCAGTGAGGCGACTCCTGTGTGCTGTTTTGTTAGTCTTTATCACTGAGAAGAGCTTCTCACACAGATATGTGCTACCAAACATGCACAAGGTTCGAGCCGCATGTAGACGGACTTTTTGTTCTTCAAAGTCACCAAAGCGCCATGCAAACTCAGCGCAATAACTCTAGCCGCCAATAACTTGCCGCATCATAAGGTAGACTTGATTAACGCAGTAGTGTTCGGCAAGGCAGCTGAAGTGCTGCATTATGGGATCTGTAGTTTATTGTGTTACCAGCGCTTCATATACCGGGCTTTAATAACAATAATACAGTATATAAAATGATCTCGGGGCGGATATAATTACGCTGGGCCGGATGTGGCCCGCGACCCTTGAGTTTGACACATATGGACTAAATAGAACTTGAAAAGATATATTTTTTCAAATGTGATCGCGCAATTCAGATAGAGTTGACGCTCACTACAGCCTGCATGCCTCAATGAGTCATCCTCCCTCGCTCTTACTTTTTACCGTTCATCTAATGAATACACTGAGTATGGCTTTATCAAAACAATCATTGATGGCGAATAAAGTATCCATTATTCGAGTATGTAGAGCGGGATATATATATATATATACATATATATATACCCGCGTATCGCAGCGAGAAGTAGTGTGTTAAAAAAGGTAGAAAAGAAAAGGGAACATTTTAAAAATAACGTAACATGACTATCAATATACAGTATTTGTTTTGTGAGTGTTACTGAGTGTTGCTGTCATCAAGGATTTGATTATCATTATTTCTTTCAATCAGGTTCGTATTTGTAGGATGTGTTGTGTTCAAGTTACATTCCGTGTTTGTCAATCGTTGTAAAGATGACAGGTTTCATTCATCGATTAGTTTCTTACTGCATCAATAAACAGCACGTCTTCTTCTTTATCTGAGACCTGACACACTGCATGCACGGGTTTTTTACACTGTCTTCCTTTAGCGGGACATTGACTTTTCCACCGTGTGCTTTGTTTCCACAGTAGCTGCATTCATGAATATGCTTATCAGACGCTTCATATTTTTTGCTGCCTTTTCAATTGTGTAATTCGGTTTTTGTTCAGTGCTCTTTGGAACTGTTGCTTTTTATCTGTGCACTGGTCAGTTCACGTGAGCCACTCGGTGTACTTGTATCAAGTTTCCCAGCTGTGCTGGTGCCATCTCGTGCTATGTCCATAGCTTTATTTAATGTTACCTTAGTCCTGGCACTTAAAACTTTCTCTCGCAGTTTCGCTGAGTTTGTGTCAAACACCACCCTGACCATCTCATCTTCCTCTCCATAAGCACAGACAGTCCTTCACCCGTGAATATTTACCCGTGGCAGTTTGCTATTGGATTGCCGCTGACGGACGGCCTTATATGGGCAGGCACTAAATTACAAACGCCAGCGCAGCCTGTCTATGAACTTAATTTAAAGTGTAGGTTTACATCGTGCTTTGTTTCCGAAGTAGCAGAACTCATGAATATAGTTGTATATGTCACTCGCTCGCTTCTTATTGTTTCGCTGCCTTCTCAATTATATAATGCATGTTTTCTTGAGTGCTTTTTTGAGGTCTTCCTGGTTTTCTATGTACTGCGTGATTACGTGGGAGGCGTGATGATGTCACACGAAACTCCGCCCCACGGCGTTGAAGCTCATCTCTATTACAGTAAATGGAGAAAACTGCTTCCAGTTATGACCATTACGCGTAGAATTTCGATATAAAACCTGCCCAACTTTTGTAAGTAAGCTGTAAGGAATGAACCTGCCAAATTTCAGCCTTCCACCCACACGGGAAGTTGGAGAATTAGTGATGAGTCTGTGAGTGAGTGAGTGAGTCAGTGAGTGAGTGAGTGAGGGCTTTGCCTTTTATTAGTATAGATAATAGGCAAAGCCCTCACTCACTGACTCACTATCATCACTAATTCTCCAGCTTTCCGTGTAGGTAGAAGGTTGAAATTTGGCAAATAAACGAAACACACGCCATGGTGCAACACGAGAGGCTGTGATATATATATATATATATATATATATATATATATATATATATATATATATATATATATATATATATATATATATATATATATATATATATATATATATATATATATATATATATATATATATATATATATATATATATATATATATATATATATATATATATATATATATATATATAGAGAGAGAGAGCGAGAGCAACACTCATATCAATGACAAAATTACATTAACAATCATGTTACGTTATTTTTAAAATGTTTCCTTTTCTTTTTCATAACTTCTTTAACACACTACTTCTCCGCTGCTGAAGCCTGGTATTGCTAGTTCTTGAATAAAAGCGACTTGTTTTGTTATACTTGTACTTTTGTAAAAGTGTTTATTTACTCTTTGGACTTCAGGCTTCACACCTTATACACATGTCGTGAAAGCGGTCCTTGAGTGTGTGTGGGAAATGTTAACATTTGTACCTGATGATTGTATATAGCGCGAAACTGACCTCTCTGTACTATGCTGTCCTCTGCATCTCCTGGAGTTGAAAAGAAATACCAAAACATGAAGCAACAAAATCAGAACAAAAAAACCAAACGCGGTCAGTAACTACAACCGCATGAAGGCATGCAAATGATTATAATGTTGCATTAGTGCAACAACGTTTTCTGAAGTGTACAATACAGGTCATAAAATAAATTATTCCAAATGTCATATATACCTAAGTCTCTCTTTTTTGTCAGTGCGTCTTTGACATCATGGATCAGAAGATGCATATTAATTCAGCGTGAGCAGGAACACTCAAGAATAAAACTAAATAAAAAAAATCTCAGTCACGCACAACACTCACATCCACATCCACAGTTTTCCTAGTCTCATTTTCGCACATGATCTGACACGGTTTTCAAATAAAGAGGGGGTGTAACAAAACAAGTGTGTTTGTTATACCCCATTTTTATCTGAAAACAGCGTCCGATTCGGGGGATGTGTGGGAGCTTGAACGAGAGTGAGAGAATAAAACACAATTCGTCAATGATAAGGAACTTTAATCTCCTGAAATTGCATGTGCCTGCTAACACTCTCAGATCTGTGACATAGTTGTCTATATTTTCTCCCTTTGCCTGATTTCTTGAAAAAAATCTGTACCTCTCTACAGTTTTGTTTATTTTCGGGTTGTAATGTTCATCAAATTTACATATCATCAAGCTCATGGTTAACTCATCAGATCTTGCATCACCGGTCTGCGCATGACACAATTCTCTGCCGCCTTCTCCAGTGAGATAACGGAATAATCTGACTTTAGTGTTTTCCTCTGCCTCTGGCATTGCAAGTTCTGTGAATAATCTGAATTCGTCCTTCCATGTTCTCCATGACTTCGCCAATTCTTTAGCATTGAGGCTTAATGTCTGCGGCAGTCTCAGACCCTCCATCTTACTTTTGTGTTAGCGTCTCCACGTCCTCAACTTTTAACAGCAAACTGCCGTGACTTTCGCCGCATTTCCGTCACCTACGCTGCCACCATGTTTCTCTCTCGACTCACACTTCCAGTTTGTCTGTTTATTTCACAGTAGTTAAAGTCAGAACAAAGTCAGTTCACGTGAGCCAGCCAGAGTACATGCATCGAAGCTTCTCAGCTGTGCTTGTGCTATCTCGTGCAATCTATCTCGCGAATATCGTATTTGTCTTGAGCATGACAAATGCCAGCGGCAGTGGGTCTATGAACCTAATTTAAAGTTAAGCTTTACACCCTGCTTTCCTATTCGTTTGCATAAGCACAGTCCTTCACCAGCAATTTTAACTCCGTTACAGCAATTTTAACTCTGCTATAAAGTGATCAAAAGTCTCATTTATACCCTGCATCTTCTCATTAAACTTGTATCTCGCGAATATCATATTCCTCGTAGGCATGTCAAACGCCAGTGGCAACCTGTCTATGAACTTAATTTAAACTTAAGGTTTACACCGTGCTTTGTTTCTGCAGTAGCTGCACTTATGAATATGCTTGTATGCGTCACTCGCTTCATATTCTTTTGCTGTCTTCTCAATTGTGTAATGTGTTTTTTGTTTAGCGCTGAGTCTCCAAGGCACTATCTCCCCTGGGACGCTAGAGGGCAGCCATCATGGGTGGCTGTGGTACCATGGATTCTCGCAGGGCATGCTGGGAGCTGGAGTTTGGTATAGCACTATTGGGAGCTGCCAGGGGAGATGCAGAGCCCTATAGTGGACTTCTACCACACCTTGGAGTGATTCTAGGAAATACTGATGGGCCACGTGGAGCACTCCCAGGAGCTGAATTAAAGGAGTTATCGCACTCCATTCGACGAGCCAGAATCAAATGGGAGAAGACGAAGCTCATCAGGAGGAACGGAGTAGAGAGAACGAGAAGAAGAAAATGTTGTGTGCGTAACTGTATTTAGTGCCTGTGCTGTACTGGTGGGAAACTGGTAAAGGCAATTCCCATGGGAAGAAAAAGAAAAATAAACTGTGTGTGCTTTTACTAGTGTCTGGCATTTGGCTGTCGGGTTGGGGCAGCAGGTGTGTCACCTACTGGCCAACTTTTTATTTATTTATATATATTGTGAGCTGGAGGGCTGATCGCACCCCAAATAGATACAGACGCCCTGGGAAAACCACAAACCCCTGAAACACTGACTACCCTCACATTGCTCCTTATCCTTGCACTATAACGCGTAATACAAGCCTTGCGCGGTACTCCGCCGACTTATAAGCCTTGCGCAGCGCCTGTCAGTTTTGGAATTGATTGTTTGCTTTTATCTCTCTCTGCTCATAGCGGAACTGTCATCTCTGACTTGTCATGGAGCACGTTTAAGCTCATGTGTTTGCAGTGTTTGAATAAAAATCCTTCTTGTTTCTACGACCTCCTGTGTCTCTGTGCAAATCTGTGTCCCAAGTGTGACAAGTGGTACCAGGAGTGGTTGCACAGATGGATGCCGCCGAAGACTTATTTCAGAGGTCTAAAACTTATGCACTTAGACTGGAAACTAAACATGGATGGCCCAATCCGTGCGCAAATTCAAGATTTGATACATAAAGTGCACTGCTGGTTTGAAGGAGACGTGATGGAAACAGTTGTCGTGAATATATTACTGGCCGGCATACCTGAAGTTCTTCGAGATGAATTTCTACGTCATGATATTAAATAATTAACGATTATGTCCAGACGATTAGAGGGTTCACAGTCCGCTTGGAGAAAGAGCAGTGGATTTCATGCTGCTTTGCAACCTGTGAACGAACGCGTACAGGACATTCTCGTCGCTTCAGGTAGGACCCGGAAATCCAGTCGTAGATGAGGCGCCTGTTTCTGGGGAGACAGCGGCAACAGCGGGCGAGGAAACCGTGGACACTACAGAGCATGTCGACATGGACGCCGTGAGAGGATATTTCGAAACAGAGCCGACTAGATGTTTCCGTGTGATCAACTCGCCATTTGGCAAGAGAATGTCGCTTGTCTCCAGCTCATTCAATGGAGATTGGACTGGCCGAGATTTGTTGCTCAACTATTACATATCCAGATGGAAAAGATGGCTTGTTGATCCCGGTGAAATTGGGGCAGAGAAATCTCAGCATTGTTAGACTTGGGAAGTGACCTTTGTATTGTGAGACGAGACTGTCTTAATGAAGAATGCCTTAGAGACTGTGAGACTGTAAAAATATGCTGTGTACATGGTGATGTTAAAGATTATCAGACTTTACTTCTTCCTTTAACTTATAGGGTCCACTTTAAGGTTTGGTCTGCCGTTTCAGACTCTGCTTGGCCATTACTCATAGGACGGAGAAATGCCCTTTTTCCGAAACTGATTAATAAATGTAAGGGACCAGTAGTCCAGTCCACTAATGAACTTAGTGGGGGGGGGAAGAAGAAGAAAACAAAGACGAAGAACTGGTAGCGGCCGGGGAAAATCTAGAGCCCAACTTAGATATTGAACCCGATCTCTCCAGCGAGACGGAGGAGGTCGCCCTCGAAAATCTTCCAGAATGGGCTGGTCCTTCTACATCTTCCCAGATTGCAAACGCCCAACACAAACCGAAGCTAACGAACAATCAGATTTTGTGCGTTTGCAGCATACTGATAGCTCATTAGAATATGCATTTAAACAGGCTCGCCCTGCTAATGACTCTTATTACCAAGAGCGTAATTCGGGTGTGAAAACCTCTACACTTTATAGAAAAGGACGGTTGCCTTTTCATAGTGATCTCAGATCATTTGGAGGGGGAATTTATTGAACAACTGGTGGTACCTGAAGCACATAGGGAAACTGTTTTGCCTGGCACATTCACACATCTTGGGGACACCTCGGTGCCGCATAAAACTAGAGACCAGTTATCAAAACGATTTTATTGGCTTAATATGGGAAAAGATGTTGAACGATTTTTTACTTCATGTCCAGACTGCCAGATCGTCTCTGCTTATAAGCCTCCTCGGGCTCCCCTTTGTCCTATGCCCATATTGGAAGTTCCCTTTCAGCGTGTGGGATTAGATATTGTGGGTACTTTACCTCAGACTAAGGATGGGTACCAATATTTGCTGGTGTTGGTTGATTATATGACACGATATCCAGAAATGATTGCGCTGAAAAGGCCAACTTTTCAACTGTAGCCAAATCACTATGTGATACTTTTACCGTATTGGTATCCCTAGAAGAATCTTAACTGATCAAGGCACACCTTTCACTTCTCGTGTGATGAAACAATTGTGTGACAGCTTTGCTATTAAGAAATTGAGTACTACTGTTTACCATCCTCAAACTAATGGTTTAACTGGAGCGGTTTAACAAAACATTGAAACAGATGATCAGGCGAAGTTTGCTCATAATGATCCTACAACATGGAATACTGTCCTACCTTTTGTTTTGTACGCGTGCGAGAATTCGCCACAGGCGCCCACTGGCTTGAGTCCCTTCGAGTTGTTATTCGGCGGCGGAGAGGCATCCTGGATGTGGTAATGTGAGGAACGGATAGGAAACGAGAGAGCAGCTCAAGTCAAAGCTTTGCATATCGACTAATTTGTTGCAAGACAGAATTTCTATGCTTTCCTCTATTGCTGTGGAACACCAACAACGAGAACAGGAAACTCAGAAGCGCTTTACGATAGGCGCAGCAAGCTCCGTGAGTTCAAACCTGGCGATCGTGTTTTGGTACTGGTTCCCTCGGATCCACACAAATTCTTAGCTAAATGGCAGGGCCCCGCCATTATTGAGGAGCGTTTGAGTCCGGTAAATTACAAGGTTAGAATACCAGGCCGGCGCAAACCTTTCCAGATTTTACACATTAACCTCTTGAAGGAATGGCACCCACAAGAGGTTAACACTTCCTGGCTGCTGTTTCTCAGACCGATGTTACTGACACGCAAAAGACAGAACTGTTATCTTTGATAGAACGGAACACTGATGTCTTTTCAGATTTACCAGGCAAGACTAACATTACAAAACATAAAATTACAAATGAACCTGATGTTCACGCATACAGATGCGCCGCTCCGGATACCGAAGTGCGGCGTAATTGTTGCGCTAAGAGGTAAAAAAGATGCTGACACTGGGTGTAATTCGTGAAAGTAGAAGTGACTGGTGCATACTATATTGGTAACAGATATCTCTATCTTTTAACCCTAAAGCGCCACTGCATGGGGCTTGTTTTGCTTTGGGTGCTCTGTCTCTGGGTATGTCAGAGGACTGGGACTATGTGAAGTGGGTTTTAGCCTCACTTGGGGAGGCAAAAGGGAGGGTGGGGGTTAAGGGGAGAGAAAGAGAGCAGGCTTGATCTATACCTAATCTATCATCTCAATCTTTATAATTATAACTATCAACGTAATAATAAGCTGCATGGCAACAACTCTTGGGGAAATAGGAAATTAAGACCTAAACTATCTCACTTCCAGTTAAGACTATAAAATGACATCAAAAACTCAGAATCAGTGTCTCCATGATGGGACAGTTAACCGTAAGCTGGAATGTTAAAGGCCTGAATCACGAATTAAAGAGAAAGAAAGTACTTCTCACCTAACAGGTCTAAATGCTAAAATAGTATTTTTACAGGAAACCCACTTACTAAGCAAGGATCAGTTCCGGCTGCAAAAGACTGGACTGGCCAAATGTTCCATTCTAGTTTTACAAAGAAAACTAGAGGTGGGAATTCTCATACATAGAACAGTACCATTTGTAGCATCAGATGTAGTATTGGATCCTGAAGGGAGATATGTAATGGTCATGGGAGACTTATCTAACTGTAAAATGATTTTGATAAATGTTTATGCACCTAATGTTGATGATAAGGAATTTATACAAAATTTATTTGCATCCATTCCCAATCTGAACACTCATAAAGTTATAATGGCTGGGGACTTTAATTGTGTTCTAAATCCACTTTTAGATAGGACTTCCTCCACAGGGGAACGCATCTAACACCGCAAAGATAATTACAAAGTTTATAACTGATCACAACTTATCAGATCCCTGGAGGTTTTAAACCCAAATTCAAGAACATATTCTTTCTACTCACCAGTACATCATTGCTACTCAAGGATTGATTACTTCTTTATAGACAATAACTTCTTGCCTAAGATTAAATCTTGTAAATACGATGCTATTGTTATTTCTGACCATGCACCTATGATCTTGGAGCTAAATTACTAAGCCCCATACACTCACCCCGCAGATGGCCTCAACCGCTTCTATTAGCTGACGAGAATTGTACTGAATTTATATCCAAACAAATCAAATTCTTTCTAGAGACAAATACATCCCTGAGATCTCTGCAGGAATACTCTGGGAAACTCTTAAGGCCTTCTTAAGAGGACAGATTATCTCATATCTTTCCCACAGAAATAAATCCGAAGCCAAGAAAGTAGCAGAGATAAAAGCGAAATTACTAAAATAGATGAAGAACATGCCAGACTACCAAGCGAGACTCTACATAGAGGAGGCAGGCTCTACATTCAGAATTAAACCTCTTGACAACTAAAGAAACTGAACAACTAATTTACAAATCCAGACATCATTATTATGAACATGGAGAGAAAGCTAATAAGCTTTTAGCTCAACAAATTCACAAGCAAGAAGTGCATAGCAATCTCGGTAATCACTAACACGAGCGGAGATAAAATCATGAACACAAAAATATAATGCACACTTTCAGAGACTACTATAAATCCCTATATACTACTGATTTTAAAGAAGACAATACACAATCTAATGCATTTCTGGATACATTACAGATACCACAAATAGACGCTTTTAGTGTGGAGGAACTTGATAAACCTCTGGCATTATCAGAATTACTAGATGCTATAAAGTCACTCCAAGGTGGAAAGCAGCAGGCCCTGATGGCTACCCTGCAGAGTTTTACAAGAAATTCTCCGCTCAGCTAGCTCCCTCCTATTAGCAACATTTACAGAAGCCAGAGATAACCAATCTCTTCCACAAACCTTTAGCCAAGCACTAATCACTGTCTTTCCAAAACAAAATAAGGATTTATTACAATGTGCATCATACAGACCAATTTCACTTCTGAATAACGACGTTAAAATACTCTCTAAAATCATAGCTAGAAGGATGGAGAAAGTGCTCCCTCGTAATATCACAAGACCAAACTGGATTTATTAGGGGCGACACTTATCTTCAAATCTTCGACGCCTGTTTAATGTAATATACTCACCAACTAAATCAAACACCCCAGAAATATTATTATCATTGGATGCAGAAAAAGCATTCGACATGATTGAATGGAAATACCTTTTACTACATTGGAGAAGTTTGGGTTTGGCCCAACATTTGTGCATGGATTAAATTACTGTATACTAACCCAGAAGCTTCAGTTTGCATCAATAACATTTGCTCAGACTACTTTAAACTAGAGCGTGGCACTAGACAAGGATGCCCTTGTCACTGCTGTTTGCATTGCCATTGAACCACTGGCAATACATTGTCGAAATACTGATCAGATAAAGGGGATTAGCAGAGAAGGACTGGAACAGAAAATCTCATTATATGCAGATGACATGGTACTGTATATATCGGACCCAGAAAATTCTGTGCCTGCAGTCTTAGCAGCACTCACAGAATTTCAAAAGATCTCTGGTCTCAGAATTAATCTGAATAAAAGTGTACTCTTTCCAGTGAATTCTCAAGCATATAATATTAGATTAGACACCCTACCTTTTATCATTGCAGAACAGTTTAAATACCTGGGTAAACATCACAAGTAAACATAAAGCTCTTTATCAACAAAATTTGCGTCTGCATGGAAAAAATTAAACAAGACTTGCATAGATGGTCAACCCTTCATCTCACACTAGCTGGAAGAATTAACACTGTTAAGATGAATATTCTTCCTAAGCTCCTTTTTATTTCAAAACATCCAATATACATTAATAAATCATTCTTTAAGCAATTAGATTCAACAATAACCTCATTTATTTGGAATTCAAAACATCCACGCATCAAAAGAGCGACCCTACAAAGACAAAAGGCAGAAGGTGGCATGGCTCTACCTAACTTCCAGTTTTATTACTGGGCAGCAAATATACAGGCGATAAGAACCTGGACACAAATAGAAGAACATACACAGGCTTGGACCACAATAGAAGTAAAATCCTGCAGTACTTCTTTGTATTCCTTGCTCTGCTCCAATAAACACACGTTATCGGTAATATACAAATAACCCAATTGTGTTCCACTCACTTAGAATCTGGAACCAATGTAGAAAGCATTTTAAGACGGAGAAGCTTCTATCTGTGGCACCCTGCAAGAGAACCACCTCTTTCAACCTTCACAAACATATGCAGTTTTAATATCTGGAAAAATTTGGAATTAACTTGCTTAGAGATCTTTATATAGACAACGTCTTTGCATCCTATGAACAATTACATTCCAAATTTAACATTCCAGCTACACATTTCTTTCACTATCTTCAAATCAGGAACTTTGTTAAACAGAACCTTCCAGATTTTCCTCATCTTGCACCCTCATCCATGCTGGAAAAATATTGCTCAATTTCAAGGACTTAGACTCCATCTCTACAATATATAAAATCATTTTACAATCCCTTCCTTTCAAAGATCCAAGAGGACACTGGGAAAAGATCTCTCAATTAATATATCAGAAAAGGAGTGGAAAGTAGCAATGCAGAGAATTCACTCGAGCTCCATATGCGCAAAGCATACAATTATACAACTCAAAATTATATATCGAGCACATCTGTCTCGACTAAAACTCTCAAAATGTTTCCAGGGCATGATCCAACCTGTGAACGTTGCAAAGTCCCAGCCTCACTAGGTCACATGTTCTGGGCCTGCACCAAATTAACATTATTCTGGACAAAAATTTTTAATTACCTTCAGACAGCCTTGGACTCACAATCCCTCCTAACCCATTAACAGCTGTGTTTGGGGTTCTTCCAGAGGGCTTAAAGTGGAGAAAGACAAACAAATTGTGATTGCATTCACTACACTGTTGGCACGCAGACTTATTCTGATAAACTGGAAGAACCCAAACTCTCCTCTTTTAAGTCAGTGGGAAACTGATGTGTTATATTATTTGAAATTGGAAAAAATCAAATACTCAGTTAGAGGATCTGTACAGACTTTTTTCAAAACATGGCAGGATCTAATCAGTAATATTTTAAAATAAGTTCATAAAGCACAGAGAATTTATTAATTTAGGTATGTTTAAAGCCTTAAATTTTACCGTTTGGCTTGCTCTCTCTCTCAAGGGTGGGGATCGATCTGTTCTTAATCTAATTTTTCTTTTGTAAACTTGATTGCTTTGTATGGATTGTAAAAAAAATAAAAAAAAAAAAAAAAAAAGAAGTGACTGGTGCAGCCCAGTCGATTAGTCCCAGCAAGACGGTTCGGTTCTGTATCGATTTCAGACGCTTGAATAAGGTCTCTAAATTGATGCTTATCCCATGCCCCGTATCGATGAACTGTTGGAAAACTGGGTCAGGCGAGCTATATCTCCACGCTAGATCTCATGAAAGGCTATTGGCAGGTGCCTTTAGAGGCTAGCAGTTGTGAGAAACGCATTTGCAACTCCTGACGGACTCTATGAATTTACAAGACTCCCGCTTTGGTCTTCATGGGGCACCTCTAACTTTTCAGCGTATGATGGATCAGATCCTACGTCCTCATTCTGAATATTCCGGGGCATACCTTGACGATGTTGTGATTTTTAGCAATGATTGGAAAACACACTTAGAGCGGCTTCTAGCCGTTCTTGAAAGCTTGAGACAGGCTGGCCTTACTGCTAACCCTAAGAAATGTAAACTAGGCATGTCCGAGACCCATTACTTAGGCTATTCTATGTGCAAGGGTTTTCTTAGACCACAGTTAAGGAAAATAGAAGAAATGCTTGTTTACCCGAGACCTGAGACACAGAAACAAGTACGTGCTTTTCTGGGGCTCGCTGGTTACTACAGAAAATTCATTCCAAATTTTGCACATAGAGCTGCTCCTCTTACAGAACTCACTAGAGGCAGAAAAAACGACCTATCTTGTGGACAGAACATTGCGAATGTTCTTTCAATGATTTAAAAAAAGCATTGTCTTCTTACCCAGTTCTAAGGAACCCGGATTTCACAAAAGATTTTATCTTGCAAACAGACGCAAGTGCATTTGGTGTGGGCGCAGTCCTGTCACAAATTTTTGATGGAGAACATCCAATCACATATTTGAGTAGGAAATTACTTCCTAGGGAACGCAATTATTCTACAATTGAGAAAGAATGCTTGGCAATTAGGTGGGCTGTGGAAGCTCTTCGCTATTACAAAGTACTTGTGGGGACGAAACTTCACTTTGGTAACTGATCATGCTCCTTTTCAATGGTTGTACCGACAGAAAGATACAAACTCTCTTCTAATGAGATGGTTTCTGGGTTTACAACCTTACAGTTTCACAGTAAAGCACCGACCAGGTTCTGAACACGTCAACGCAGACGTATTATCCCAACTACATGAACTTGGTACAGAGAGTCGCTTGATTCACAGGAATGTGAATAAAGCTGAGGGGGAGGGTGTGAGCTGGAGGGCTGATCGCACCCCAAATAGATACAGACTGGGAAAACCACAAACCCTGAAACACTGACTACCCTCACATTGCTCCTTATCCTTGCACTATAACGCGTAATACAAGCCTCGCGCGGTACTCTGCCAACTTATAAGCCTTGCGCAGCGCCTGTCAGTTTTGGAATTGATTGTTTGCTTTTATCTTTCTCTGCTCCTAGCGGAACAGTCATCTCTGACTTGTCATGGAGCACGTTTAAGCTCATGTGTTTGCAGTGTTTGAATAAAAATCGTTCTTGTTTCTACGACCTCCTGTGTCTCTGTGCAAATCTGTGTCCCAAGCGTGAGAAAATTATATATATCTATATATATATATATATATATATATATATATATCTATATATATATATCTATATATATATATATATATATATATATATATATCTATCTATATATATATATCTATCTATATATATATATATATATATCTCTATATCTCTGAGAGCTGCTGATTAATCAATGTTAATGTGTATGATTTATCGCAACCTCTAAATGTGTAAATTAATTTTACTGTGCGTCACACTTAATGACAATATATACTGTAATTTAAAACATCTTAATAAGCATATTAGATGAATATTTAGTAGTTTTTTTTCAGTCTTTTCTTTGATATTTAAAAGCCTAATCTATATATATTTTCAATCTAATTAATGATTCCTCTCTGGGTAAAAGTGGCAGAGTTTACTTATGTGTAACACACAGTAAAGCTATAGCAATGCGGATTGTGTACAAAACCTGAACCATGATTTTATGTTTCTTTTTTTAAATATTTAATTGTATCTGTAATTGTTGGTCCTTTTGGTATATTGTCTTGCAACACAGCAGTCCAAACAATATGTATTGGTTTTCCAAAATATTATACCAACATCCGGAGGGTGGTTGTTGGGCCTTGTTTCTGTTACATAAAAGTGCTCAGTAAACTTCTTGCCTATTAAATTATTTGTTAATTAATAAAACTGTTTTTTATTAGAAAAGAACCACTGAGTTGTTTCTGCTGTATCGAAAAATATTAATACACTTGAAGGAAATGCAATAAATTACGATTAATATGCTATTACTTGTGATTAAAATGTTTAATTGTTTATTTGCAGCAGATTACAGATAGGATTGAGAAAGTACTCTCATTATGCATAAATTACGTCTAGTTCACATATTAATGTTTCTTTCGGGGAGCTATGCAACTGTCTCCCCCTTCTCACTGACTTATGACAATAAAGCTTTCAGAGGACATGGCACACACACACTAACAGACTTCTAGGGGGATGTGGATATCTGGTAGCTATTACTGCACCCTCTGTGGCTGAAGACTGTATTCAAGAATAAAACACTTCATCTCAGCTCCTTAAGATGCTAAGAACATCGTAAACAGTTTGAAACTAATTTTAAACTAACAGCCAGGATCCACTAAGCGAAGTTTAAAAATTTCATTCATGTGTTTTGTTTTTTTTGGGGTTTTTTTTTGTGTAATTTTTTGTGTTGATTCCTGGGAACATTACTTATGCTCTATTTTGGTTTTGATTCTTAATGCTATTACTTGTTCTTCAAAAGTGGTAAAAATGAAAAAGGGAATGATTAAGAAATATTTTTGTTTGACTTTTACTTAAACTGTAGATAATTAACACTGAGGCATATATGGTAGCAATGCTACATCATTCTGCTTTGGCTGTGCTTGATTCCCATCTTATATGTGTACTATGTTTTTCTTAAACCTGTTCTCCTCCATCTTGTCATCCTACGCAGTGCAAAAGTGGGTGCAAGGCAGGAACCCTCCATGGCTGTCCAACAACACACACACACACACACACACACACACACACACACACACACACACACACACACACAAGATTACACCAACTGTTTTGCAGTCCTCTACCATCTCTAAATGCAAAACATAATTGGTTATAGGATATATATCAATTACTCAACCCATCTACATTTCCATTAGCTCATTTTATATAATCCGATTAAACCCAGTAAATCTGTTTACTTAAACAAGCAATCTTTACAGCCTAGATGGTTAATGTGTTTTCATTATCATGGCAGTGTGGAAATAATTAGACTGCTATAGGTTTTTTTGGTCATTACTAATACAAGGAGCATCAGCAGTGCTAAAAGGACTTTCAGAAGATCCATTGTGTATCTTACGATGTTGGACTCAAGTTCTTTTACAGTAATTATTTGAGAACTTTTAAGCCTTTTTATGCAAATTATTCCCCCTTTAAACAAGTCCAAATCTAAGAAGTTAGTTGCATTTTTAACGGACCCTTTTTTTGTGTAGGTAATTAAACAGTAGAAAAACATGATAAATCTTCCAACTGTAGCAGTGCACTAGTAGTTGTGTTGATGTAAATCAACAACAAAAACTGTAGTGATTGTGAGTGTCCTTTAGGGCAATGGTTACTAAAGTCTTTTGGACCCACTGTGACTTCAGGTTTTTGCTCCAACCAGCTTCCCCTTCAGTGGGTCTTTTTCCTTGTAATTTGTTTTTTCTTGGTAGAGTCCTGTATTACTCTGCTTTCCCTTTTTGTACTCTTTTATTGTGTAGACTTTTATCAGAGTGCTTCAAATCCCATAGACTTACCATTGTTTATAAGGTATTGTACTTTGTAACTTCTCCCTACCTTCCCTTCTACATCTATAACCCCAGGAGATTAGCTAGAATAAAAGAACAAGTAGGAGTTAAGTTACATATTTTAATAATGTATTATTGATAATATTCATAAAGTAATAATGATGAAGCAAAGTACCTGTGAATACTGGCAGCCATACAACCTGATAAATGTTAGATGTGTATTTTCAGATGGCATCCAAATTTGTAGTTACTCAAATCTGGTCAAGTCATTGTATCTTCAGAGCAAACTACATGCCTGTTTTAATCTGACTGCTGAATTATGCTCCTCATTGTGCTGTTTTCATGGCCATGGTGTGGGAGAGAGAGGGACCAATTTTATACATTCTGTCCAAATCCTTCGACCAGTAGGGTTTTGTGGTACAGAATGGCCTCCGATTCAAAACCAATCCCAAACAGACATACTTCAGACGAATGGGTGCACATCTTACCTTTCACACCTGCCCTCAAGTTGTGAATACCATTTGTTTAGCTGAAGCTTGCCAGCTATGTAGTTTTATGGCCTTCATACGGGGAATGGCTTATAAGAATGTCCTACACTGAATCACTCTTGAGAAAATGGTTGGGACACTTCCACTAACACCAACTCCATCACATCTTGAGTCAGTCCTGAAGAATTGGTGGTTGGTTAGTTAGACACCAAAGCACTACTGTTCTCATTAGTGAAATAAAACATGCCTTTTGAAATGCTAATATTTCATTTACTTTGTTTGACTTACAAATAAAGACATACAAAACATTTATCAACTTATATACAAGATATCACTCCACCACATAATTGATCACATTTAATTAGCTGATCTTTGTCACCTAATATTCTGCATTTAGAAAAGCACAGAAGTGTAATACTTACATTTACAGTCATATGAAAAAGTTTGGGAACCCCTCTTAATTCTTTGGATTTTTGTTTATCACTGGTTGAGCTTTCAAAGTAGCAACTTCCTTTTAATATATGACATGCCTTATGAAAACAGTAGTATTTCAGCAGTGACATTACGTTTATTGGATTAACATAAAATATGCAATATGCATCATAACAAAATTAGACAGGTGCATAAATTTGGGCACCCCAACAGAGATATTACATCAATACTTAGTTGAGCCTCCTTTTGCAAATATAACAGCCTTTAGCCACCTCCAAAAGCC